>NC_053169.1:8642500-8942500 GCF_016835505.1 Polypterus senegalus
GTTCATAAGCTTGTCATGACCACCAGGCCAACTTACCTGTATTCTTGACCCCATGCTTTCTTTTTTGGTTATGGCTGCTTTGCCTTTTCTTCTCACTTTTATTACCAGTATCATCGATAAATCTCTTTATACTGGCTTGAACCCTGCCAGCCTAAAGATGGCTGCCACTGTTTGTCCCAAAAGTCACCCTCTGGTCTGAGGTAAACAATGTGGAAAAAAAGTGGAGTACGGTGTAACACCCTTATCCTTAATTTCCATTTCAGAGCCAGACAGCTGTACCCGCGGCTTCCGTGTGTGGCAGAAGTTCTTTAGTAGGCATGTAGGCCAAGTGCCAGGAAAGTGGAAAATCCCTTGGCGATCTTGGCTTTCGATTCTCTGATTGCCCCGCGGGTCTTGTTCGCTCGGTCTCTGTGATTATTCTGGCTTTGACCCCTTTCTGTCCTTCACTATGTTTAGCCGCATGTTTGTGTCTCCTGGGGCCTCATTTATAAAGCTTGCTTATGCACAAGAAGAGGCCTGAAATATGCGTAACCATAATTTTTAAAAAAAAAAGGTTGATATTTATAAAAAAAAAATCTCGATGGGGGATCATGGGTATATTGACGGCAACTCTGACCTGTGCGTGTACAACATTTTGGAGCAACTGGGAAATGACGACACCTTTGAACAAGCCAGCTAAATAAAGACTCACCTGTATAATAATCCATATAATTGTGCCGTCAGTAGAATGCGTTGACGTGACATATTAAACCTCAGAAGTGATGACTAGGATGTATTTTAGTTCTCTTTTACAAGGGACAATGCTGCGAGTTTTCACCGAAGAACCTATTGGTTTGTCGTCAGCTGAATATCGGCTATTAGGTGCCACTTCTCAGGTCACTGGCTGACAGGTCAGGAATATCTCAGCCAAGCTTCTCTCCGTCATGCCCGCTGTACAGTAAGCCATTAACAGACTGGCAAGGCGCTAATCCACTTTTCGTGTGGTGAGGGGGTACATACTGTGATGGACAGCACAACTGTGCAGGCGTCCCAGTCAGGGTGGGTTCTGATCCCTTACCCGTAGGATGGAAGAGCAAGGGGAGACAACTTAGCAAGGCTGCAAGCCCCCCACCCTCAAAACAATAGAATGCAGCTTCCTCAGGTGACTCTACCAGTATGGACACTGGCAAGGCACGCTGGGAAATGGAGTCCGATAGAGCAGCCTTGTCATGTCCCATGGGTGCCTCCAGGGGGTGCTGCAGGGATATGTGATCCTTACACTCTGAGACATCCAATTGACCCTCAAATACTTCCATCAGGCTATGCCCTGGCACTAGAAGTACTCCTGGGCCTAAGATAAAAGGAACTGCCCTGCCACATCCAAGTCGGAGTTGGGAAGGAGGACAAAGCTCACCTGGAGGTATGCAGGAGAGCACAGAATGAGATAAAGAGGTATTGTGTGCATTGGAGACCATTGTGAAGATTTAGATTTAGTTAAAAATAAATACATTTTTATGAACCTGGGACTTGTGTCTGTGTGGTGGTGTCTGAGATTTGGAGTGCTGCAATGCCCCCCATCAGTCGTAGTACATGAAACATAACATGTTGTTATCAACATAAAAAGGCAACTGGCAGCCATCTCTGGTTCTCCTAACGTAATCTGAACACCTGACTGCACCCATACTGCAATAAGGGCACCTAGCGAGAATCAAGCTGCTTTTGTTAACCATAGGCTGTTACATTCCATTAATACACAAGTCATATGTGATGCCAAGATGAATCTGACTAATGTTGTGGCTTGTTGGCCTGGTTGATTCATTTATTTTGAGGCAAAAGTGGTTTTTACAGACATGACGGTGCTGCACATGGTGACTGGCTGAACCCCTTAGTGTTTCAACATGGCCAGCACTATTTATTGTATCACGTCACTACATGTGCCAGGGAATAGTGGCTACCTGCTCAGATGCTGGCATCTTATGCCCTTTCCTGACCCCCAGTATGCAGAAGACAGGTGCTATTATGGCCCGCTTGATTTTGTCCTCTTAGTTGTAAGAGTAAAAGAGAAGGTCCACAGGATGGTAGTGAGACCAGCTATGTTATATGGGCTGGAGACGGTGGCACAGGGGACAGAGCTGGAGGTGGCAGAGGTAAAGATGTTAAGATTTGCATTGGGTGTGACGAGGTTGGACAGGATTAGAAATGAGGACATTAGAGGGTCAGCTCAGGTGGGACGGTTGGGCGATAAAGTCAGAGAGGCGAGATTGCGTTGGTTTGGACATATGAGGAGGAGAAATGCTGAGTATACTGGGAGAAGGATACTAAGGATAGAACTGCCTAACGGGAGCGGCTGAAAGAAGAAGAAGTTGTAGAGCACAGCCAGAAACTCTTGAATGCAGGGGGCGGGGTCTTGACACATCAGGCGAGAGGCTGCTCTGCCAGCCAATGAAGTCCTGCAGCATCGTGATTACATATGTATGAGGTTGATTTCGTTAACATACGCACATTTACAAGGTGAGTGCAATTTATAACGCGTATGGCAGGTTTTATAAATCAGATTTTTTTTGATGTGTACATATTTTCGCAATCAAATCCATGCAAAGTTTTATTAATGAGACACCTGGTTATCTCCACTCACTATAATATGTCTCACCCCAGCCACTGAGCGAGTGAAAAACATCAGAACATGATTTTAAAATGTATTTTGGGGATTAGCCACAATTTTGATTTTGAGGGACACCTAAGGGTTAATTTAGGGGGTCCCAGACCCCACAAGAAGCCTTGTATTTCACACCTTTGGTCTGTCATCTGTCTTTTCTTTGACTCCCATTTCAATTTTTCAACCATTTAATTTCTTGTAAATATAAACTGAATTTTGAAAGTTCTCACTATATGAGTGGTGGCTCTTAGTGTAGGGTTCTGTGTTGGCAATCAGAAAGTTGCCAGTTCAAATCCTGTAAATGCCAGAAGTAACTCTTAACCTGCAATTGCTGCTTCCTGGGTATTACATTAATCTGCAAGCAGGTCCTCCAACTTGGGGGCTGGTGGCAGGATTAGCCCTCCAGCCACCGTAAAAAACCTCCCACTGTTCCATTCCATTCAAACTCATGTGGTGCTGAGGTGTCACCCGCTGTACTCGGGTCCCAATCCAGGTAGTTGGTCATGTGGTGGGTGCGGCAACGCGCTATCAGTGCCTGCTCCCAACCAAACTATACGAGAAGAAGGTAACAGCAGTTTACTCATTTACAGCTCTTACTATGAATAACCTCGGCCTGAATCACAAATCGCTCCACGCACCTTTCCACAGATTTCCCACACACCGTGTCCCACTTGTCTCTCAGTTCGCTTAGCATGTCATCCAGTTTCTGGTTGTCGTCATTCAGGGAGGTCTTTTCCTTTAACGATCGGCCCGAACGGAGGGTCGTGTCGTACATGGAATGCTTGGCTCCGAGGGCCTTCTGAAACTCCTGTATTTCAAAGAAAATGGAAGCATAAGGATAAAGTTAAAGGTGCAGCGGTGTTTTGCATGGCAACAAATTAAATGGAACAAGACTTTCTTAAAAAACATTTTGGAAATATTTTCACAAGGAAGAATGAAGTGAGTTGATTCTTATATAGTGCCATTCGCTAAAGACAGGCTCAATGTATTTAATCACATTTATAGGTTTAATACTAGAAAGAGAAATGTACAGAACCATACAACATTCACATGCATAAGCATATCCAGTATATCCAGTACCCAGGGTGTGATGTTTCATGTGTGCCCACTAGGACAGTCATAGAAGATGCCAGCCTGCTCCACCATTCTGAAGTCGCCCAGCCAAAATTAAGCCGACTCTACCTGCCTCTCCATTCTCTACAACTCCCACTTTTCTGTCCATTAAAGAAGATGCCCGTTGCCTCTTATGACCAGGAGTTGAAAGTTCACACCATCTTTGGAAGTACTTAGTGTAGCGATCAGTACAGCCAACCTCCACTGACATTGTGACTGCCACAAACAGGTGCATTTGCTCCTGGCACCAATGTAAAATAATATACAGTACTATCCATCTTAATTAAAGGACAAGTGTCTGTGTGTCTATCCAGCTTTCCAACAGATGGCGCATTACATTCTTTTATGAATCCTGTACCAAATGTTACGTGACAGAGGCATCACAACCGGATTGACAAAACAACAATTTCTTGCATAACCCAAAATCACATAAGGGATGCCTGAATGGACCTTAACTGGCTTTGCTTTTTGACAGACCCCCAAACCTTGCCCTTGTCTTAACTCTTATCTCACTTAACAACAGTTCAAGTTGGATCGACCGGCAAATAGTTGAAGTGGCAGAACTTTTGTGGACATTGTAATGGACCTTGCAGGCAAAAGGGTGACATACCCCAATTTAGTTGTCAGTCTAAATCGCCTTCCCAATGCTCGGGAGATCTTGGTGGTGACCAACAGAATGTGATTGTGAGTACGTGTGGGCAAAATGAGGTGGCTGGCATTCATTGTCTGTGATTGGGTCAAGAGCGCAACGCTACATGAGGACCTTGGAGTAGAGACTCTGGATCATTCTGGCCACTACCTTGTAACCGACCCTGGAGGTAAAGACAAAACTAAGACCCTCGACAAAGCTCTCAACTTACATGTCAGTTTAAAATCACTAGCTCACCTTGGCAGTGACCACCAAAAATTAGATTGTGAGTACAAGTGGTCAAAATGAGGTGTCTGGGCTCACTCTCACAGTTCTTAAATCCTTACACTGGCTCCCCGTTAAGTTTAGGGCAGATTTCAAAATCCTCCATTTAACATATAAAGCCTTAAATGGCAGAGGTCCGGCTTACTTGTCTGAACTTACCATGACTTACAAACCTGAGCGCACATTAAGATCTCAAGATGCCGGTCTGCTTATGTTACTCAGGATTAATAAAATAACAATGAGAGGTCAAGCTTTTAGCTACAGGGCCCCTAAACTGCGGACTGGTCTGCCTGCTACTATAAGAGATGCCCCTTCGGTCTCAGCTTTCAAATCTCACTACTTCAGTTTAGCACACCCTGACTAGAGCTGCTGATTAACTTTACAGACTGCATCTCAGTCGTTAGTCATTAACACTTAAACATAAGTAATATGATTGTTATAATTTGTTACTAACCCTCACCTATTCTGTTTCTCTTCTCGGTACTCAAATGTGGCACTTGGTGCCACGGCCCACCTGCCAAGCTGTTTTGCCAGCCTAAGGTAAAGTCATATCTGATGGAAGATCGCAGGAATCGTGGGGTAGAAGGGTCCTATCATCAGATTGGCTGGCCCTGAGCTGATTCAGCTGTGGAATGGCCAGTGTGGGGAGGCAGCTTGATGGCCGAGGTCTCCAGGACTCTGAATAAATCCAAATCGTATTATGGGATATCATCTACTATTAAATTCTGCTCCATACTTGTAATTTTTTACTTTTATACTGTATTGAGGATTGCTTGTGTTTTGTTCTGTGTATTTTATTGTATTGTCCCACCTTTTTCTGACACCCATTACACGCCCAACCTACCTGGAAAGGGGTCTCTCTTTGAGCTGCCTTTCCCGAGGTTTCTTCCAATTTTTTCCCCAACCAAGGGTTTTTTTGGGAGTTTTTCTTTTTCTTCTTAGAGAGTTAAGGCTGGGGGGATGTTAACAGGAAGGGCCTGTTAAAGCCCATTGTGGCACTCCTTGTATGATTTTGGGCTATACAACAATAAAGTGTATTGTATTGTACACTTCATGGAGCTCAGCAGTACTGAAGAACACTTGAGAAGAACCGCTGCTTCTTGAGATGGAGAGGAGTCTGCTGAGGTGGCTTGGGCAGACAGAATATACTCAGGGTGCCTAACAGGGAAGGAAGGAAGGAAGGAAGGAAGGAAGGAAGGAAGGATATGCGGTACACTTAGGACACAATGATTGCAATGGCCTGGGAGCATCTAGAAGTTTACCACGAGCAGATGGAAGGAGCTCCTGAGAACATGTTGGCCTGCTGAGTAGCAGGCCACCGGTCACACATGCATATCACCTTCAGGGCTCATCTGAGGTATGTAACACCACTCTGGGATGTCAGGGGGGCTACATCACTAACTCTCTTTCCCTCCACAGTGCCAAGAAGATGCCCAATGAGACCAAGTGACTCCATCCTCTCTGGTCAGACCAATATAAATCCCAGACACCCCAGAAGGAGGAATCCTTCTTTTGAACCAAGCAGACTGCTGGACGGAGCTCCTCCAAATGAGATCGATGATGATGATGGTCAGAGTGCAGGGTCAGTTATTGTATAGCACCCCTAGAGCAATTTTCCAAATACAGACCCACTTAAGAGAGCCATATAACCCTAACGCGTGTGGCCATTTTTTTTTTGATATTCTTGGTTTTGGAAAACTTTGATGTGCCAACGTGTTAGTTAAATGGGGTGACCTAGTTGGCACCCCAAAATTTTTTTCTAGAGCTGGCAATTCCCTCACCTGATGACGCACCTCAGCAATCAGCAGGATAAGCGGAGCGAGTGTGAAGTGAACTGAAGTAAATGTATGAAGCATTTTATCGTCAGTTGTTTATCAGTAATGTCAACAGGCTGAAGTATGCGCAAAAACTGTTTCTAAAAACAAAATACAGGAGACATTTTCCAAACTGTCCTTTTGCAACACTGATGAAGCACACGAAAAGAAAAAGATGAAGAACTTGCATCGTAGTGACAGACAAACATTATATACAGAGACTTTTGGCATCTGCGGCACCCCATAAATTAAAAGAGTTCAGTTTTCTCTAAATCAGGCTGGGGCCCACAAAGTGTGCAGAAATCAAATTTCAAACTTATTGCTTAAAATGTCTATGACATGACAGCACTGAAGTAGATACAGCCGTGATTGGCTCATCCGTCTTTATGATCCACGGCATAAGCCAACAATTTCAGCGCTGAGAAAGAACAAAAATAGGAATCCTATCAGCGGCTTAGTGCGTAGAAGGATTCAGATTTATTACCTTGTGCTGTGCCAGCTGCAATTTAATCTTGTCTGGATCGTTTGCAATTTCCAGCTCAGAGTCCAGAGCCTTTTCAGATTCCTCCAGCCACTCCATCAGTTTGTTCCAGGCTTCACTGAACTATTTGAAAAATAAGAAAAGCAAAGAAATGTCAGTTTACTCATGAAACGGGGCAGCTTTCTTTCTTCCTTTCTTTCTTCACAAGGATTTTAACAAACTGCAGGTACAACGGAGCAGCGCATGCTCCCATGGACCTGAAAGATCGACGGCCAAAGTGGTGAGCTCATTACAAGGTGCAAGAAGTCTGCGTCTTTGGCCAGATTGCTGCCCTTGTACCAGTCTGCCCATCGTCATGTCTCCACTTCTGTCAACTGACTCATTTCTCCTGCTGTCACCCACAAACTTAATGAAGGTGTTACAGTAGGACGTAGTCATATACTGTACCTCTGACTACAAATATAACAGCAGGTCAAGTCCCCTGCAGAAAGTCTCAGCTGATTTGGCACTAATGAGGTGTATAGAGGATGAGGCAGAGGAGAGGAGTCAGGGGGAGAACTTTGAGAATTGTCTGCAACTCAACATCAGCAAAACCAAAGAACTGCTTATTGACTTTCACAACACCAAACAGCATCCATATTCAGTCATTATTCAAGGATTGCATGTAGAGGTGGTCCACTCCTACAAGTACTTGGGGGTCCACATCAGTGACAGGTTAGACACGGAGGAACTACAGAAGCCAGTTGATCCTTAAGACACTGTGGTCCTTTAATGTGGGAAGTGACATTCTTAACATTTTCTACAACTCTGTGATGGTCAATGTGGTGTGCTGGACTGGTAACATCACCTCAAGTGAGGCCCACCAAATCAACAAGCTAATTAGAAGGGCAGGCTCCGTTATGGGGCACACTCTGGACCTCCTGGAGGTTGTAAAGGAGGAAAGAATGAAAACAAAACTGAGTGACATTATGAACAACGCTGCACATCCTCTCTGTGACACACCAACACTGAGGACCTGCAGCCAATGACTTACTCAGTAAAAGTGTGTGAAGAAACACGACTGGGGGTCCTTCATCCCAACAGCAATCCACATGTAGAGCCCCTCACTGGGTCTGGGACTGTCAATGCAGAGGCTTTTTTTCTTTTTAATTTTCTTCATTTTTAGTTTGTCTGATGTGTGTGTACATATATTTATTTATCTATCTATTTATGTATTTATTTAAAGAGTGTCTGTAAAAAGTCAAACTTTTCCTTAGGGACAAATAAAGTTCTATCAATCAATTATATAGTGCCTTTCATATCTATCTATTTGTTATACAGTGCCTTTCATGTCTATCTATCCATCATTTAATCTATGTATCCATTGATAATATAATGCCTTTTCTATCTATCTATCTATTATATAGTGCCTTTCATATCTATCTATATATCTATCTATATAGTGCCATTCATATCTATCATTCATTATATAGTGCCTTTCATATCTATATATCTATTATATAGTGCCTTTCATATCTATATATCTATCATATAGTGCCATTCATATCCAACTATCATATAGTGCATTCATATCTATGATTCATTATATAGTGTCTTTCATATCTATCTATCTATCTATCTATCTTGCCTACTACACTAAAGTTAATATCTATCTATCTATTATGTAGTGTCTTTCTTGTAGTGTTTTGTCCAGTGAGGGCTGGGTGGTCTCGTGGCCTTGGAGCCCCTGCAGATTTTGTTTTTTTCTCCAGCCCTCTGGAGTTTTACTTTGATTTTTCTGTCCTCCTGGCCATCAGACCTTATTTTATTCTTTGTTACTTAGTATTGCCTAATCTTATTTTTCTTTTTTTTATGTAGCACTTTGAGCTACATAATTTGTAAGAAAATGTGCTAAAGAAATAAATATTGTTGTTGTTGTTTCAGGCCAATCTATTTATTAACCATTCTATTTGTTATATAGTGCCTTTCTTATCTATCTATTAAACTACATTCATGTGTCTGCTAAGTGAACAGAAGTGTGCCGAGTACGTTTAGCGTGATGATGATGGTGCTGGAGATGTTGTTTCCAACGCGGACCGTTAATTCCTGCTCTTACAATACACAGACACACACAGTATATATGCACTCACACTTAAAATTCTACAGAGAGCCTTTCCACCAACCTGCTTAGCCCGCTTCCTCGCGTCGTCTAGGGTGCGGCCCCTCTCCACAGACCGCTGGACCACTTTCTCCCACCGACTTTGCACACTAATCAGGAGATTCTTAATGAGGACGACATCTTGCTTCTGACTGAAGTATTTCAGATGTGTTCCAGTTTTGTCCAGCTCTATTATTTGATCACGATGAGAATTCACTTCTGTGACAAAGACCTACAAGAGATGACACATCAGAAAATGTTCTCATGGTGTAACATTCTGCTGAATTCAAGTAGGTTAGTTGACCATTTTCCATTTTTGCTAATTTACTTCATCAAAGACACAGATGTAAATACGTGTTGTGAAGTATCCTCTCGCTCAAAGTCAATCTGAATGAGCAAATTCAGTCATTGAGTTTGAGCTCAAAGTTTCTCTTTTGAATAAAGGCGGACTGTTTTGAAAATTTTGCAGTGCATTATACATGGGAGTTTTTGAAATTGGAAATAAAATGGAACTTTCCCAACTACTCTTCCTGAAGATTAAGTTTAAACTGAAATGAAATTCAGTCCACTGGGAGCTCAGTTGTTTTAATGCGGA
This sequence comes from Polypterus senegalus, assembly GCF_016835505.1. Classification (NCBI taxonomy): domain Eukaryota; kingdom Metazoa; phylum Chordata; class Cladistia; order Polypteriformes; family Polypteridae; genus Polypterus; species Polypterus senegalus. Next base: position 8,652,189 of record NC_053169.1, read on the forward strand.
CACATTGACAGATATGGCGATGACAATTGGAGCGCATGTATGTAATAAAGACATTAAACATTAAAGTCTGACAGATGTTAGGCATTTTTTTCTTCCACTTTATTACTGCTTAGTTTTGCAAAGGGAAAAAGTATATTATTAAAAATGAAAAACTTAAATCTCTCCTTCATATGAGCATTCAGACTTTTATTTTGGTACTTTGTAGAAGTCCCTTTGGTTGCAAATCCAGCTTCGAGTCTTCTTGGCTAAGTCTCTACTAGCTTTGCACACCTGAATTTGCTCAGTTTCTCCCACTCTTCCTGGCAGATCCTCTCAGGCTCCTTCAGACTGGATGGGGGTTTGCGTCTGTAAACTGCCATCTTCAGGTCTCTCCACACGTGTTCAATGGGGTTTAGGTCTGCGGCGGCCTTGACTGGGCCACTCAAAGACTTGTCCCAAAGCCACTCCAGGGTTGTCTTGGCTGTATGTGTCAGGTTGTTATTGCACTTGAAAGGAGAACAGTCAACCCAGGCTGAGGTGCCGTCCACTCTGGAGCAGGAATTTAGAACAATCTAGATGAGAACAGGCCATTCAGCCCAACAAATCTCGCCAGTCCTGTCCACTTATTTCTTCCAAAAAAACAAGTCGAGTTTTGAAAGTCCCTAACGTCTTCCTGACACCACACTACTTGGTCACTTATTCCAACTGTCTATCGTTCTTTGTGTAAAGAAAAACTTTGTAATGTTTGTATGAAATTTAACAAGTTCCCAACTGTGTCCCCGTGTTCTTGATGATCTCATTTTAAAGTCACCGTCTCGATCCACTGGACTAATTCCCTTCATCATTTTAAACACTTCAGTCAGGTATCCTCTTCATCTCCATCAGGCTCAGCTCTTCTAATATTTCCTCATAACTCAGCCCCTGTAGCCCTGAATCAGCCCAGTTGTTCTTCTCTGGACTTCTTCTAGTGCTGCTATGGCTTTATGGAGACCCAAACTGCACCCAGGACTCCAGATGAGGCCTCACCCGTGTGTTATAAAGCTTGAGCAGAACCTCCTGTGACTTGTACTCCACACGTCAAGGCGCTATATAACCTGACAGTCTGTTAGCTTTCTTAATGGCTTCTGAACAGTGTCTGGAGGTCGATAGCTTAGAGTCCACTATGACACCTAAATCCTTCTCATAAGGTGGACTCTCGATTTTCAGACCCCCATTGTTTATTTAAACCTCACATTTTTACTTCCTGTGTGTAATTCTTGACATTAAATTTCATTGTCCTCAAATCTGCCCAAGTCTGTATGCTATCCCAGTCCTTCAGATTCCAAATTATCTGCTAATCCACCTATCTTGGTATCATCTGCACACTTAACCAGCTTGTTACTTATATTCCTATCTAAATCACTTATATATATTAAAAATAGAAGCGGCCCCAGCACTGACCCCTGCTGGCCACCACTCGGCCAATTCTGATAAGGTTTCTTGCACCATCTCACCCTGTTTCCTGTGTCTGAGCCAATTCTGCACCCACCTCACCCTGAAGTGCCACTTCTTTTAGTTTGATGCCCGCCTTCTCATGTCGCACCTCATCAAATGCTTTCTGAAAGTCCCGATCAATAATCTTATCTGCTCCACTCTGCTCGTATCCTTTTGTTGGCTCCTCATAGATTTCCAGAATGTTAGTAAAACGCGGCCTCCCTCTTCTGACCCAAAGCTGACTGTTCCTAATAACTTCTGTCCTTGCCAGGTGTTGTCCAATCTTCTCCTTAATAATCCATCCATCCATCCATTTTCTAACCCGCTGAATCCGAATAGGGTCACGGGGGTCTGCTGGAGCCAATCCCAGCCAACACAGGGCACAAGGCAGGAACCAATCCTGGGCAGGGTGCCAACCCACCGCAGGACACACACAAACACACCCACACACCAAGCACACACTAGGGCCAATTTAGAATCGCCAATCCACCTAACCTGCATGTCTTTGGATTGTGGGAGGAAACCGAGCGCCCGGAGGAAACCCACGCAGACACGGGAGAACATGCAAACTCCACGCAGGGAGGACCCGGGAAGTGAACCCGGGTCTCCTAACTGCGAGGCAGCAGCGCTACCACTGCGCCACCGTGCCGCCCCCTCCTTAATAATTCCTTCCATTAATTTTTCTGTGATGCATGTTAAGCTCACTGGCCTCTAGTTGCTTGGATCTGCCCTGCCACCTCTTTTATATAACATGATGATATTTGCCATCTTCTCCCCAGTGTGCAGTGACTTCCTTTCTTCAAGGACCTCTTTCTACTCCAAGGGCATTCATCTTTCCTTTTCTCCTGACCAGTCTTCCTGTCCCTGCCACTGAGAAGAACCCAACAGTATGACGCTGCCCCCACCATATTCCATTCGGCCAGTGATGAGCAGTTCCAGGTCTTTGCCAGATATATCACTTTGAGTTCTGCACAAAGACTTTAATTTTTGTCTTCTCAGGCCACAGAATCTTTCTCCTCAGGTCCTCAGAATCCTTTAAATGCCATTTGGTAGACTCCTAGCAGGTTGACATATGCCTTTAAACTCAAGAGTGTTTCCCTTCTACCTACTCTACCATAAACGGCTGATTAGCGGAGTGCTGCTGAGATGGCCGCCCTTCACACAGGTTCTCCTACTTCAGCAGAGGACTCCATTGGGTTCATAGGTCACATCCCTGACTAAGGCCATTCTTAGCTGCTTTCTCAGTTTGACCTGATGGTTAACTCTAGGAAAAGTTCTCGCGGTTCCAAACTTCTTCCATTTTTGGAATCCTTGAGACAAACTCAAAGCTTTACAAATGGCTTGATCCCCTTGCCCTGAACTGTGCCTGACCACCATTTGATCACGGAGGTCTAACTGAGAGTTCCTTGGAGTTCGTATTTCAGTTTCTGTCCTGACGTGCAGTGTGACTTGTAGGACCTTCTATACACAGGTACTTGTGCGCCCTTTCTCAACGATGTCCAATTAATTCAGTTTGCCACAGGAGGGCACCAATTAAGTTCTAGAAACATCTGAAGGAGAACGAAAGCAAACAGGAGGCACCTGAGCACAATCTGGAGGGCCGTACCAAGGGGTCTGAAAACCTCTAGGAATGAGAGATTTCAGCTTTTGGTTTGTAATAAATTCACAAATCTTTCGGAAGACATGTTTTCACTTTGCCATGATGGGTTATAGAGTGTAGACTGATGGGCAATAACGGCAAATTTCTCCATTTAAGGTGAAATTGACATCACAATAAAGTGGCAGAACGTGAAGGAGGTCTGGAGACTTTCTGAATCGGCTGCATTTGCGCTGTGAGTCGCCTCCATAAATACAGAAAGCCAAAGTCCCTTGCTTTTAGGGACACACAGTGGTGGCGACTGACGCTCGACCCATGGGACCCAAACCTCAAATATGTTTCAGGTATCTCACTGAGTTTGTGGAAATAAAAATGTAGAAGCAATGCAGCCTTTTGAGAAAGCAATAATCATGTTTATTAACGGGGGGCAAATCTACCATCAGGGCATTCTGGGTTGCCCGTGTTGGCAAAGGGGACTTTTCACCAATCAAACCCCCCCATCTCGATGAAATAATTAAATCTTCATATGAGAAAGTGACCAAAGGGGGAACCCGATGCACACTCTCGATGAAACGATTGAGTCTCTGTGTGCCAACATCGAGATTGGGAAATACCACGCTGCATTACATGACCCGGTGTCCGCACACACTGCATGGTGTGGCAGACGGCCAAAGTCCTTACCCAGCTGGGATGTCTGTGAAGTGGAAGGACGGGGGAGACAGCATGTACAGGGTGGCAGCCCCCCTGGGTTGAAGCAGGGCCTCAGATTCCCACAGGGCACCATGGGACATGGAATTCTGTGAGTCAACCCTGTTGGGCTCTGTGGGTGCGTCCAGGAGCTGCTATGGGGATTGCGGAGCCTTACATTATCAGACTCCCATCTCACCTGGAAGTGCTTCCGTTGACCCATTAGCATTGTGACCCCCGGGTGCAGCCTGCATTAGAGGAGCCAGAGTTGGAAGGAAGGTGACAAAGCTTACTGTAGGAGGAGTAGAGGAGGACAGAGGCAGAGAGAGAGACAGAAGGAAGAGAGAAGAAAAAAAGACAAAGGACTGAGCGCTGATTTGTGCTCTGTAACTGTGGCTGAATTGTGGGAAACGCTTAAGGAAGAGTTCCCCATGAAACAATAAAACCTGTGTGATGTGCTGGACTTGTGCCTTGCGTTTAGGGAGCTGCAGCACCTCCTACAGGCCACAATGGTTAAAAGAAGGATCAACTCTCTGTTAAGGAGCTAAGTCACCGGAGCGGCCTGTTGGGGGGGGGTCTTAAACACTATTATACTCTATGAGAGTTTACACTACATATGCAATGTGTCTGACAGACAGCTAACAGATTAGTACAGAAGGCTATAAAAAATAAAAATAAAAGTCAACCTTGTGCTCATCGATCTGAAAGAGGATGGTATCCATGATGAGACTCGGTGACGTGGCCATGGTAAGAGTTTGTTCCGCCTGAGTCAGCCAGTTGATGAAGTCCTGCAAGGAGTTGTGGAATTCTGTGGCCAAGGTCAGGGCCTCCTCGAGTTTCACCTAAAAAAAAATGAAACAAAGACACATGGGCTAGGAATTCTGTTTCGTGTTACAGAAGACGGCTTCCTGGAAGGCTCACAACACAAGATTAGGGCCTTCCAGAACTGCAGGTCTCTGGCACATTCACTTTATTTTATGTATTTACTAGGGGACTTTGCTCACCAACCCCTTAACCCCTCTTAACCCATTAACGTCTCTGCCACTCGTGTTGTGAAGAGGGGGGCTGAATGCACCTCAAGGAGACGCGATCACTCCTCCAAGACCCCCTCTTAAACGGTGATACCATGGGAAATAAATACAGTTTTTTTTTTTACCTCCTCTTTGCTCGATCAGCTGCTGCCATGCCATGTCATCTGCATCTCGCATGGCACTTCAAACATTTAAAAACCTGCACAGCAGCTGTCCTCTTGTCTCACTGCCTTGTCTCTCTTCTCCCCCAGACATCCTCAAACACTATTTGATCTCTTTTCGCTGTTCCATTATTTCACTAAGTAATATTTTACGTTTGTTTGCGGTAATGCGATCTTTACTCTCATTTCTGTGAACTTTTTGAATTTTCCTATTTCCGTTATCTCTAACCTGCTCTGCATGTGTATCACGGGATTTTCTTCCAAAGGTTGTAAGTATGATGTGACTTGACCATCTCGCGGGACGTGAAAGTGACTCTCTGTCTCTCTTCCAAAGATCACGTCTCGTCGCAGGAACAAAGTCTCATATCGTCACAAGATTTATTTTTTTTATAATAGAGAGATTTCCTTTTTTTTTCCAGAACTGCTTGTGGTGTTGGACGTGTGGAAACAGAGGCCACTTATGACCGTTTACTAAAGACTGTCAAAAGAGTAAGGACATGTCACTCGTATCTTTCATACTTTCCTTTTGGTACTGAAGCACACCACCCTTTAGTGTGCCCACCATTAGTGCCATCATGAATGTTGAACCTAAACTTACTATACAAACAGAATTAAATTAAAAAAATAAATCTTAATAACATTGAGCGATTGCAGTGTTTCCTCTCCAGGACAACCCTGGATTCAGCATCGGTGCAGAATCAGGCCCTTAACCCTTTCGGCCCTGACATCCTATAACTAGTACACATATATGCAGCCGTTTTTGTAAAGCACAGGTGTGTTTGCAGCTGTTGAAAGCGGGCATGCTACTGTTAGCACAGACTGGAGAGACTGGCATACTGTCCGTGAGACACGGACATGAAAATGGACGCTTCTGGACTGTGCACACCACTTTCAGTTTTATTTCCTCAAAGAAGACTGAAGAATTGTATAATAATAGTGATCACTTCTTTGTTTTTTTTTTTTCATTTTTGAGCTTCCTAGACACTCCAAAGGCAGAATATCTCACAAAATGTTTTTTCCCATAAAACCAGAATTTCCAGGGCTGAAAGGGTTAAAGAGGCCTTAAGTGACAATTCCCAGACTGACTGACTGTGAAGGTGCGGACCACAACGACAGCCGTCTTACCTTTCTTTCCGTCATTTTCGCTTGTACGGATTCCCATTTCTCCCGCAGGTTCAGCAGGTCTTGTTGGGTGTTGCTGTCGTGGCTCTCCGGGCATATCGCGATCAGTTGCTCCCCTTTCGCCATCAGCTTTTTGTAAAGCTCTTCCTTCAACTCAAACACCCCGCAGAGTTCCTAAGGAGATAAGCCGGGGGGGGGTCAATCAGTGAATATCATGAAGACAACACAAAGATGCATAAAGAGGGATATTCTGGCAAATAAAACTAAGGCCACAGGTCACTTCATTGAACTTGTAAGAGCCACTGCTAGTTATTTAAGTTCTATTAAATGTTTGCCTATATATTAGTGCCTAGTCGAACTGAATTGGTATATCCTAACTGTTTCTTGTCCCTCTGACTACAGATTAGTCTCAGTTAGTGACCTGCCTTGTCGTGTGTATGGCATGGAGGGCACACGCTTTAGCGTGCCCGCTAGTGTTTAAAGCTACGTGCAACACCGTATGTTTACAGCGTACTGAAGGTGAAGTAAAGCATCTTTAAGTATAGAAACACCTGAAGTTTAACAAGAAAAGCGAAGCTTTTTTCCCAATTTTTTGGCCTTTTATTCTACGTGTGTAACAACTTTTTTTCTTTATTCTTGTGTGGACTGTTTGCCTTGAATTTTCACTAAATCTTTCGGACAGAGAGATTTCTTTTGGCACCCATGCTTGATCCTGCCTTACTCGCCAGCAGCTACACAACTCTTTCCTCACCAACTTAGGGCTTCTACCAGGTGACATAAAGTTCACTCTGAGAGTTTCCCACTCACGAAGTCTCACTTGATTAACCCGGACACAGCACACATACAACTGCAAGATATGACAAGACACAAGAGAAATCTGCGGGTCCACTGATTCATTATTAAGCAATAGAGGACAAAATGTCATTTTGTAAACGTAAGTGGGCTGGAGTGGACAAATCTTTTTGAACTTCAGACTGTTGCTATAAGTCATTGTGTAACCTGCTATGTCCTGAATAGGGATTTGGGGTACTGGAGCCTACCCCAGCCAGCATAGGGCACAAGGCAGGGAACAATCCCTAGACAAGGCACCACCAGTCCATTACAGGGTAAACACCTACACACTGTGGCCACCAGGGGGCGCTCCAACTCCCCAAACCTGACACCAGTAGACACAGCCACAAGTCCAGCACACAGCAAAGCTTTTTATTCACCTGAAGGGTGGCACGGTGGCACAGTGGGTAGCGCTGCTGCCTCGCAGTAAGGAGACCCAGGTTTGCTTCCCGGTTCTTCCCTGCGTGGAGTTTGCATGTTCTCCCAGTGTCTGTGTGGGTTTCCTCCCACAGTCCAAAGACATGCAGGTTAGGTGAACTGGTGATCCTAAATTGTGTGTGTGCGCCCTGCCCGGGGATTTGTTCCTGCCTTACGACCTGTGTTGGCTGCAATTGGCTCCAGCAGACCCCCATGACCTTGTGTTAGGATGTAGTGGGTTGGATAATGACTGACTGACTTCCCTGAAGCGTCAGCACAACAATAAGCACAAAGCACAGCAACACTCTGTCTTTGTCTCCTCTTCTTCTGTTCTCTTTCTCTCTGCCTCCGCTCCTCCCAGCAAGCTTCATCTTCTCTCTCCCGACTCTGGCTACCAGAGCAGTGGCTCCTTTTATGTAATCCCATGGAGTACTTCCCGTGTCCCTTAGGCTTGGTCCGGCAGCACTTCCGGGTAAGGTGGGAGTCCAATGAAGCTGGGCTCTGCAGTCCCTGCAACACCCCCTCCAACAGAGCTGAGACACTAAATTCCAAGTCCCAGGGTGCCCTGTTGGAATTTAGGGTGCTATGGCAACCCAGGGGGACTGCCAACCACCAACTGACGTGGGGGTTTTTGGGGATAATGCCCTGAGCACACTTTCCCCCCAAGTCCTTCCATTAAGAAGGGGTTCCGGCCAGGCAAGGGCGCTGGCTGTCCGCCACACCATATACTTGGATTTCAGAATGTATATCTCTTTTTGTTTTTTAAGGAACAAAGTGGTTTTATTAATTGAGATTACTATGTGAAGAGTCCATTCAAGGAGCAGACATATGAATCACATGCATGTTACTTTCGGGGAACTGAGGACGCCTCCAGACACGCAGCTGCCTTCATCCTCCCTGACTTGCACTAATCCATTCGAAACTGTCAGTATGCCTTTAATGCCGCCGGCTCCAAGTTCAATAGGGAGCAATTTCACAATGTCATTTTCTTTTCACACTTCTCGGGATCTGAATAGACGTATCTGCGGTCTTTACAAGTCTACCATCTGTAAGAAAACCTTTTGTTATCGTGAAACACATACCAGATGGACATTAAGCTGCTCTCTGGCTGTTTCTGGTAAACCTCCAACTCCCTTTGATGCCAGCAGCTGACGCTCGGTCTCCTTCAGCCAGTGCTGCATATCTTCAATTTCGCCATGGAAACCTTGAGCCTGAAGTGTATACACAGAAAAAGAGCCGATTGTGAGAATAATTCAACAAAATAAAAATCTGAGATTGGGATGGCATTGAGGCGACTGCTTAGGAAGAGCCCATGCAATGGAATGTGGAAAGAAAATCTGCAAGGATGCAAAGAAATCGAAATGCACTTTAAGTGCCACCAGTCCAAAGTTTTACAACACCTCCGTTTGTTTCTGTTTTAATCAGTTGAAATGCATTGAATGACCTAAAAAGGACGAAAAGGTAAGCAATAAACTGCCAGAGGTTTAAATCTAAAGTTTAGGCTAGCAAAAACCGAAAAAAATAATGAAATATAAGAATATTACAAATAATGGGCCTTCTTCAGGGAACAACTAAGAGGTTACAACGTACAGATTCTGCAGCAATTCCAGCAAATGAAGCTTTGCAAGTTGAAGCAAACAATTTACACAAGTGTCCCAACCCCTGCTGATTACTTACTTAAAGGAGAGTTGACCCAGACTGTGTTACTACACCCCCTGAAGTACAACTTGGACAACATTCCAGTGATAGTGTCAAGAAAATGGCAATTAACAAATAAAAAGTTTAATGAAATCAAGGCATAGAACAAATAAACAATGGAAAATTAAAAAAAAAAAGTCAAGGATTCATTATTCAAATTTTGGATTCATCAAAGTATCCCGCACTTTTTTCTGATATAACAGCCAATCACAGACATGGCCTTCTTTCTATAAGGGAAGTCAAATATCGATCAGGAAGTTCTTCCCAACACTACTGCAGACGTTCCCATAAATGTGTTGCACTTGTAGGTTTGCTTTCCTTTTACTCTTCTGTTCAGTTCATCCCAAACTAACTCAATGGGGTTTAAGTCTGGAGACTGTGCTGGCCATTCCATGTTTTGAGGTGTACCTTCTTGTTCTTTTCTTTTAACGTAGTCCTCACATGGCCTCAAGGTGTGTTTTGGCTCATTGTCTTGCTGTAAGATGAACCCCCACCTACAAAATGGCCTACTAGGCGCAGATCTGAAGGTATGGCATGGTGCTGCCAAATGCTGTGGTAACCTTTGTGATTCAGAATGCCAGTCACTCCATGCAAGTCACCAACTCTGCCTCCAGCAAAAGGACCTCAGACCATCACGTATTCCTTCATGTTTGACAGTTGGTGTCACACACTGAATAACCATCCTGTCACTAACTCGGCCAGCGTGATGAACCAAATATTTTAAAATTTGGATTTATCAGGCCATAAGACTTTCTTCCAGTCTACTGTAGTGCACAGCTGACATTTCAAGGCCTTATCTTCCTTACGTCCTGCCACTCGCCCTGTCAAACCTGCAGCACAAAGTCTCCTCTTGACAGTAGAAACTGAGATTTTCTTTTATCGATCACCATTAAGCTACGCTTGAGGCTGTTGTGCTGTGAGGAGCCTGTGATCAAACAAGCTGGTGACCCTCAGAAACTCATCTTCTGATTGGCTGGTGACTTTTGGTCTGCCAGATCTCGTCCTATCAGAGTTTCTTCCAGTTTCCAACTGCCTTTGGATTGTGTAGGACACCACTGGACTTTCTTTAGCAATTTTTCTCGATACGAAAGGCCTACAAGTCTAAGGGGTAGTAATGCTCTGTCTCATTTTGTTTGTTAATTGCTGTTTTCTTGACATTATCACTAGAATATTGTCCAAGTTGTAATTTAAGGGGTGTAGTAACACAGTCTGGGCCAACTCTGTTTTGAGATACACAGAGGATTTTTAAGTAATCAACAGAAGTTGGGACACCTGTGCAAATTGTTTGCTTCAACTTGCAAAGCTTCATTTACTCGAACTGCTGCAGAACATCTTTAGGTTGTAACCTGTTAATTCCTCCTTGATGAAGGCCCATTTGTAATATTCTAATATTTCATTATGTTTTCAATTTTTGCTAACCTAAACTTTAAATTTAAACCTCTGGCAATTTATTTCTTACCTTTTTTCCATTTTAGGTCATTCATTTGTCACACACGTGTGAGTAGGAGGCAGCTAAAGGGCTTAAGTAATGGAAATACCACATCCAACCAGGGAGTGGTGGGGTGCACTGACTGTCCTTCTCAGTTCCCTGCAGACCTTTCCCGAGAAATCCTGCCAGGTTTTGGCGCCTCTGAAGACATCACTTCCGACCCCTAAACGACACCACCTCCGCTTCCGGAGCCTTTGATGACGCCACTTCCGGGCCCATTTGATGATGTCACTTCCGGTCCCGGCCCCTTTTCATGATGACACTTCCTATACGGGACTTTAAAGCCGCCATCTTACCACCAACGAATCAGTTCTGTTTTGGACTCAGTCCTGTGAACAACTCTGTTCTTTTCAAAAATCCTCTTGCAGCCAGGGATATTATATGGGTGGCTGCTCCAAACCTTTTTACCATGTCTGGTCTGTGTTTCTATCACACATTGCATTTCAACTAATTACATCTGAAGAAAATCTGGAAACAATGAGGTGTTTTGAAACTTCTGACTGGTAGTGTAAGTAAAATAAACTTTGCAAAAGATCACACCAGGAGCTCGCCATATCATCATCTGCCTCACACAAAACCGTTTCACCATTCAGAATCATTAAAACAGACATCAATGTCGAAGGCTTCTATGGAGTGGACCCCTGAACAGTGTGCAGGATGAACCTCGTCACGTCCCCCACTTCTTGTCCCAGATATACCTGCAGTAGGGCGCTGTCCAGTTGCTGTCTCCGCTGCTCTGTTTTTTCCAGAATCTTCTCCCACCTCTGCTTTAAACTTTCAAGCTTATTCTGCAGGTTGCTGGCTTCTTCCCCGGCGCTCGACTCAATGAGATCGTTTCCTGCGATGTTGACCGCTTCCACGGTGGTTTTGTGTGCCAGCACATCGTTTTGGAGGACCTGTGGTATACAGGACAACATGTACAATTAAACTGAGGTAGAAAGAAGTTGGAAAAACGTTAAATGGGGTTTGGTGCTTGTATAAAGATTACAGAAAGAGTAGATTCATTTATTAAAAATTAAATATTCCCAATGCGTAATTACGTAAAAGAGCTTGCATTATTTTCCCCTAATAAGTTTTTTTTTTGGGTGTTCTTGTCTTCTTAGAGAGTCAAGGCTGGGGGCGTTGTCAAAAAACAAGGCCCATTGAGCCATCCTTTGTGTTGTTTTTGAGCCATACAAGAAGTTGTTGATAAGGCCTTAGATGGAACATCTGAAATTGAAGAGCAATATCACACTGTTGTATGCTTGACATGGCAATTATCCTGACAGACGAGGGGGTCATGTGTCAGCAAATCACTGAATTTCATTTAAAATGCAATTTCAGAAGAATCGTTTCGCCCAGCACTGTTCAAAGAAGTAGCTTTCGCTAGAGATCTTTAGTTAAATAATAAATGACACACAAAGAATTAACACGTGAAAACACTTCCAGACATGGATGAGTCAAATGCCTTACATCTTGTATGAACGACACAATTTCTACTGCAAGAAAAATTCAATTTACTTCTCAATTGTTTTAGTGGGGCAAATTACCGGGTTTCCTTAAAAAATTCAACTTCGCCAGCTTTGTTTCGCTCAACGCTACATAGAGATATCCTGTTTTATATGAAAGGGCCACTCATGCAAAGCTAGAGTGAAATCGAGCAGAAACTGAGACAAAGCTGTGAGAGGACTAAGAGTGGGAATGGCTCAGCTCATCTTTCTGAGAGTCTCAACCTCGATGGTGGACGGGTACAATTCCTGCTGCAACAACAACAGAAGGCCAACCTTAAACTGCCGTACTATTACATGTTCTCATAATTTACAAAAAAAAAAAAAATATCATCTTGAAAATGTCATCTCTAAACGCCATAGTTATAAGTGGAGCTTTACCATATGAATAGCATTAGGAATATCAACATGGAATTAATTTTATTATCTCAAGGCATAGCGTGAGCTACCACAGCTCTGCTGATGACATACAACTGTATTTATCAATAGCACCTGATGACCCCGACTCTCTTGGTTCACTGACCGCCAATGTCTTACTGGTGTTTCTGAGTGGATGAGTAGTAACGTTTTCAAACTAAATAAGGAGAATATAGAAATCTTAGTGATTGGCAAAAATGGATATAATAAGGGTATTAGAAATAAACTTGATCCATTAGGCTTAAAAGTCAAGACGGAGGTAAAGAATTTAGGGGTCATTATTGACCCTGACCTGAATTTTAAATCACATGTTAATCAGATTACTAGGACAGTACTTTTTCACTTAAGAAATATAGCAAAAGTTAGACCTCTTATAACTTTGCAAGATGCTGAAAAACGAGTGTTTTCAGTCGACGAGATTACTGTAACGCACTCCTTTCAGGACCACCCAAAAAAGACATCAATTGACTGCAACGAGTGCAGAATGGAGCTGCTAGAATCTTAACTAGGAAAAGAAAATCTGAGCACACCACACTAGTCTTAGCGTCACTACATTGGTTACCTGTGCCATTTAGAATTGACTTTAAAATAATGCTTACGACTGGCAAAGCCTTCAATAATCTCGCTCCATCTTATATTTCAGAATGCCCGTCACTGTCACCTTACACTCCAAATCATAATCTCAGATCTTCAAATGAAGGTCTGCTTAGAATTCCAAGAGCTAAACTTCAAAGAAGTGGTGAGTCAGCCTTCTGATGTTAGGCATCTAAAATCTGGAATAGCTGATCGATAGAAACTTACCAGGCTGATACAGTGGAGCCTTTAAAAAACTGCTAAAGATGCATTACTGTAACATGGCTTTCTCAGAGCTTCATTTTAGTGTTTCCCTGATATTCTGTATATGAATTTATTTATCGTTTTCATCATGGCTCCACAATCCATACTTACCCCTACTTTCTCTGCTGTTGTTTTTTCGGTTTTTTGTTTTGCCCATCCGTGCCACCACCACCTGATCAGGGCATCATGCTGTCCCTACATTGATGGATTGAACGCCAGATGTCCACATGACTATTATCGTCTAATTCTTCCATGTGACGCCTGAAAACCATGAGGACTGATTGAGATCATTTATGTTAGGTAGAATTTCTAGTGGGGGCTGGCCAGGTGGTCTTGTGGCCTTAGAACCCCTGCAGATTTTTTTTTTTCTCCAGCCGTCTGGAGTTTTTTTGTTTGTTTTTTCTGTCCTCCCTGGCCATCGGACCTTACTTTTATTCTTTGTTAATTAGTCTTCCCTAATTCTATTTTCTTATTTATTTTGTCTTTTTTCTCTTTCTTCATCCTGTAAAGCACTTTGAGCTCCATCATTTGTATGAAAACGTGCGATAGAAATAAACGTTGTTGTTTATGGACAAGCCGGTTCAGAAGACTTCTCCTACGCTGCTGAGGTTCCCATTCCAAAGAGCTAAAATGTTTGTCTTTCACTTACATCAAATACAAATGAAGACTTCCATAACAGTTTCTAGAAAAATGAGGCCCAAGACATACGTGATGTTTTGCAAGTTCGATTTCGATGGCCTTCGGGTCGCCCGTTGTTTTCTTCTGTTCATTCAGCAGCTCCTCGGTGTGCGTCATCCATGTCAGCAGTTCGTCCAGAGCATGCTGAAACTGTCCCAGGGCGAGCAGAGCATCCTCCAGTTTGTGCTGTGAGAAAAATAAGAGGAAAAGACACAACGCTATGGACACTGATGCACATTATGATATCACTAAATAAGTCGAAATGCAATATACAGTACGGCAAATTCACAAATTTAAGGAGAAGACAAATCATTTTGTGACGATTTTGTCTGAGGTGGTGGTACAGCTGTTTCCCATGCACGAGCGGACACACGGTGGGTCTGTGGTCCCAGCAGTAACCTTTCCACCTTCATCACTCAGTTTCTCTTCTTGTATTCCGGGAGCAAACAAATTGGCCAATCTGCTCTCACTTTACACCAAAGAAGAGCAGAGAGCTGTGAACGCTGATCCACTTTTTATGGGCTGAAGGTGTGCGGATGGCACCAAGACCGCTGAAGCTTACCTGTCGATTGACGATTTTTTCATCCAGGTTGTCCCATAGCAGCTTGAGCTCAGTAAAAGGGTCCTGGATGGCGTGTTTGTCATCCTCCTCCACAACCTTTTTCAGCAAGAGCTCTGCCTGATGATTGAGCTTCTCCATTTCTATCTGGAGCTGGTAGGCTTCTGCCTTAAATTCCTATTGGACAAAAATTACAATTAATGCCAAGGAAGGTCACCCTCGTAATCCTCATAAGATCTCAACTATTGAACATGTATACTGCATGTTGTATGACAAGCAAGGCTGGTCAAACCATTAGGTGACATAGGTGGCCGTCTAGGGCACCGTCACCCAAAGGGGGCGTACCCCAGACAATGAGGGTTCCATATGGGCTTCAACTGTCACTGATGATATGTATACTTTTTATTTACATGTATTTTTATTGTATTTTGTCAACTGTGAATAGATATGCAAGATTCATGGTATTTGTGAGCATAAACTTGACTCTATCAATACACAGCACTTCGGACCCCCATCACTTTTTTTTTCACATTTTGTTGTGTTGCAGCCTTGTGCTGAAATCATTTCAATTCATTTCTTCTTTCATCAAACAATGGGCAGTATCTCAGAATGAGAAAGCGAAAGCTGCATGATAGGAATATTTGCAAATTTATTAAAGACTAGTTGTCCGAGGGCTCTGTTCGGCCCCCCACTCCTGACGTCACACCCCCATTTGAGAGAAGCAAGCAAATTCTAGAAAAAAAACACAATATAAAATCCGTTAAGTAGTACTCTCGTGGAAAGCGGACAGACATTGAGACAGACAGACAGATGTTGGATTTTATATAGATGGAGATAAAAAACCGAACTATCACATTGACTCAAGTATTCAGGCCCTTTGCTATGACACTTGACATCTGGCTCAGGTACATCGCATTATGTTGATCTTCATTGAGATGTTCCTACACCTCACTTGGAGTCCATCTCCATTGGACTGAGTAGGAAAGGCACACACACATCTGTCTATAGAAGGTCCCACAGGTGAGAAAAAAACAAGCCATGAGGCCCAAGGAGTTCCCTGCAGAGCTTAGCGGTGTGATTGTGTGGACGCACAGATCTGGGGAAGGCTACAAAAAACATTCCTGCATCATTGGAAGTTCCCAAGAGGACAGTAGCCTCCATAATTATTAAATGAAAGAAGTTTGGAACAACCTCAACGCTTACTAAAGAAGAAGGGCCTCAGTAAGACAAGTGACCAAAAACCTGACAACCGCTTAGTTTGAGCTCCACAGAACCAGCGTGGATTTGGGAGAAATTTCTAGAAGGTCAACCATCACCGCAACTCTCCACTGAACTGGGACAGCTGGGCTAAACAAACAAGCCTGATGGACTGAATGGTCTCTTCTCATCTGTCAAATTTCTTATGTTCTTATGTCCTAATCTGGGCATTGCGGCCTAAGAAAGTCTTCTTGGAGTTTAAAAAAAGCCACCTAAAGGACCCTCGGACTGTGAGAAACAAGGATATCTGGTCTGGTAAAACCAAGATTGAAATTCTGGTCACAATTCTAAGTGTCATCTCTGGGAGAAACAGGGCACCACTTAGCACCTGTGCAACACCATCCAACAGTAAAGCTTGGTGAAGGCAGCGTCATGCTGTGGAGTTTTTCATCAGTTGCAGGGACTTCCAAGATAGGGTAGAGGAAATGCAGAATGGGGAAAAGTGCAAAGATATCCTCAATGAAAATCTGCTCCTGAGTGCTCTGAACCTCAGACTGGTCAACTCTAAGCCTCACTTGTAGAGAAAACAGACACTGTTCATCACCTGCACCACTTCAACACTGAAACATGGTGGTGGTCAAATCAGGAACTGAGATACTACTGAGGGTCGAGGGAAAGCTAAATGGAACAAAGTACAGAAATATCTTTAATTATAACCTGCTTAGAGCATGAATGACCTCAGACTGTGCCAAACATTCAGCTTCCAACAGGACAACGACCCCAAGCACAAAGCAAAGACAACACAGGAGTGGCTTAGGGATAACTTTGGGAATGTCCATGAGTGATTCAGCCAGAGGAAGGACTTGAATCCAATCAAACATCTCCGAAGTTAATGGAAAATAGCCGCCCATTGGTGGTCTTCATCCAACCTATCAGAGGATCTGCTGAGAAGAATGGCAGAAAACCCCCACATGCAGGTGTGTGAAGCTTCTCACCATAGACCCAAGAAGACGCCAGGATGAAATCGCTGCTTCAATAGAGTGCTGAGTACAGGGGTTGGGATACTTGTGTTGATGTGTTATTACACTCTTTTATTTTTAATACATTTGCAAAAGTTTCTACAATACTGTTTATGTTTTGTTATTTTGGTGTATGAGATATAGATTTAGGGAAAAATTACATTTAAATAATTTTAGCTTGAGGCTGCAACATAGAAAAACGTGAAAAAAGTGAAGGGGTCTGAATACTTTTTGAACCCACTATATCTATCTATCTATCTATCTATCTATCTATCTATCTATCAATTATATAGTGCCTTTCATATCTATCTATCGATCTATCTATCTATCTATCTAGTGCCTTTCATATCTATCTGATTGCTGTGTATTTTATAAAGGTTGATGTAAAGTGCAATGCAACACATTAAAAAATGGATGATATTAAATGACATACCTTAAGTTCCACAATTTGTTGCTTGACGGTCTCAAGATCAGTACCAACCGGTGACATTGAATCAATTTTCCCTTCCAAAATGTCCACCCAGTCAAACATTCCCTATAAAGCACAAAAGAAAATGAAATGTACTGGTGAGTGTTGTTCTGTATGGGTTACCAGCAGAGCTCATCCCAGTGCGGCCTACAACTCTGAGGTTTCCAGCTTCTCAGTGTATTCACAAAATGTGCTTCTTAATTTACCCTGTTTAACTTTTTTTTTTTTTTGCATTCCTCATACCCTACACTTCAACATTATACTGGACGTATGCCCACTACTAAATGTGTCATCCACACTGGGCCCCTTCTTTATGATCTTTGGCAAGCCTGCAAAGTCACAGGATTTTCCAACTAGTGAGCAGTCCTTTTAAGGATAGAGAGCCACCTCAAAGAGCTATGAAAAGAGCAGAGAATCTATCCATTGTGGTGCTTGTTGCCAATGCTACATTGGTGTCAGAAGTGGGATGAGAAGACTTACAGTCCAACTCAGCAGAGTGTGGAGTGTCTCGGTGACCTGCTTGGCGTTGCTGGAGGGTCTTGAGGCTCAAAACCGTAATCTAAAGTGCAGGTTACAGCAGGGAAGACAGCTGAGAAACTACCACCTCTGCAGCTCCACCACTGCTCACTTCTCCATCTGCTAATGCCATTTAGCCTGGGTGTGTAGACACTGGTGGAGCTTTGGACTCATGGAATTGGGGAAAAGTGTGGCAGATTGAGTTGCCACAGGCCCCAGTTGAACTGTGAGAAGCAGGGCCAGTGGTAAAAATAAGCAGCCAGATAATAGAGGTGTTGTGAAGCAGCGGCGGACAGAGAGTCTCAAAGCTGAGATCCCGACTAGGAACGTGGCTCACGCCTTCAATTCGATTAAGGAAAACAGCCAAGAGAATGGAACATCTGCACCTCCACACAAGGAGGTTTTCCGTCTCGCTTACAACTGAGCATCACTGAACGCTTTTGCAGCACCACATGACAGCACTGCAATCGACATCCCAGCTGTGCCATTTGACAACACAGAACTCACGATCCCAGCTGACGTGTCCTCATCACCAGCTGCATGAATGAAGCGAGCGAGGAGACCACACTGCTGTTTCAACAAGTTGTGCGCCATTGCAAGGAGTTGGAAATGGTTATTGGAGACAGCGAGTTCAGAGGGAGGCCTATGTAATGAAACTGAGAAGTCACATCAGTCAGGAAGGATCAACCCACGTATGAGCTGACATTACATCACCAGTGGCAGGGGCACATATAAAGGGTAAGCCTGCAAAGTTACATGCTTTTCTAACTAGTATGGCAAAAGGCAAGCAGTCCATTTAAGAATAGTGAGCCACCTCAAAGAGCCACGTAAAGAGCAGAGAATCAATCATCACTGATGCAACATTGGTGTCAGAGGTGGGATGAGAAGACCGATAGTCTGACTTAGCAGAGTGCCTTGGAGACTTAAAATGGACCCGCTTGGCTCTTAAGATGAGTTGCAGGAGGCACCTCAAAGAGCCATATAAAGGGTAGAGAATCCATCCATCGGGGCACTCGGCTCCAGCACTACAACAGAGTCAATTTCTTAAGGTATGAAATCACACGTAAGGGTCTGGCAATGAACAAATCAAAGGTAGAAGCCATAATCAATTGGAAAGTTCCGGACACCGTAAAATAAGAACTGCGTAGCTGTCATTTTTGCATATTATTAGGGGCGATTTGTAAAACAGCCCGTTGACTTGGCTGTAGCCAAAGCTTTGCCCCAAGTGCCATTTTTACTTCTCTTGGTAAGTCATCATCTGGCAAACACAAGAAAATAAGGATAATCGGAGCTTGGCAGCAAGTCAGGACTTGACTTGACTAAAAGAATATGTGACAAGTTAAAGGCTAGCAATCAAACCGCAAAACAGGCCAAGGAACGCATCAAACCGGGGAAGTCCAGGCTTTCAAAATGAGACCAACTTAACCCGTCTGAAAGCTGCAACACTCTTGTAAGATGAAGCATTTTGGAAGCTCCTGTTCCTCCCTGGAAAATGTACTGATGGCCAAAACATCTGCAAAATGGCCGCAATCCAGGTCAGCAAATGTGCATGCACATATCAATCAACTCATTATCATCCAGATGTCTCTACACACAATACAACCCCCTGAGATGACCTCATGCTATGGGCTATTTTGGGCTGTCAACCTACTGAAATGCAAGGTCCGTAATCAACTTGGACTTTTCAAAAGGCCATTGATGTTTTTTTCCACAACAACTAAGATTAATTCTGAAGGTGGAATCCATTGGCATCAGACGAAACAAAACAAAGTCGAAAATTAAGACGGTTAATAGGCCCAAGACAACAATAAAAAAAAAAAATCAAGAAAAGCACGGATCGCAGAAGGCATTGTCTACTTTAAAAAAAAACTTGAATAAACGTCGATCAACGAGAAACCGCACAGGTTACGATTTACTTTACTTGCTCCAACAAACCTTCTCCAGTCGTTCCTTCTGCCATCTTCTAAATAAGAAAGACAGAGCGTGCGCTATTAAAAAAAAAAATAGCACCTCATTCGGTTTCATTATTGCTTAAGTCCGTTCACATTCTCCTCCATTTCCTCAGCATTTCTCTTATGCCACGTGATGCTTAGAACGTGAGTGCTGACTGATATTGCGACCTCAGGAACGTTATACAGGCGGACGGAGGCGTTTTTTTTTTTTTCCAAAATATACGACTTTGCTTTGACAAAAATGTGGTGTCGTCAGTTGTGGGCGGAGCTAATCTTTAATTCGATTTATGTTTGACTGTCGTTTAATATTTGAATAAAGATCTCTAGGGAGTAACAACAAAAAACATTTATTTCCTTTGACATGTAGAAGAAGTAGGTGTGCCAATTGTAAGAGCCATTTGATAGTTACATAACATACAAAATGTTTTACTAAATGTTAGTGCATAATCTATGGGAGGTTCCCATAACCCGCATCAGTTGAATTGAATTGGTATAATCTAACTATTTATAGCTTCTCTGACTACACATTATTCTCAGTTAGTGATCAGCCTTGCCATGTGTAAGGTGTAGAGGGCACATGGTTTTAAACGGTTCCTTCTATGCATGTTTTGTGTGCTAAGTAACATGTAAGACAAAGCACTTAATTAAATGTGCTGCGCCGTACGTTTAAAGCGTACAGAAGAAGAAGTTAAGAATCTTTAAGTATAGAAACAACTACAATTTTACAAGAAAAGCTAAGTTTAGAGAAGATACATTTTTTCTTTTTTTTTGCCTTTTATTCTACGTGTGTAACAACTTTTTTCAACTTTTTTCTTTATTCTTGTGTGGATTGTTTGCT
Organism: Polypterus senegalus; assembly: GCF_016835505.1. NCBI lineage: Eukaryota > Metazoa > Chordata > Cladistia > Polypteriformes > Polypteridae > Polypterus > Polypterus senegalus. Next base: position 8,672,643 of record NC_053169.1, read on the forward strand.
TTGAATTTTCACTAGATATTTTAAAACGAGATTTCTTTCGGCACGCGTTTCCCCTGTGCTTGAACTCGCCTTATACTCCTGCAGCTACAGTGATCTTTGTTTGACAATTACAAAGAACTTACACTATATTGCCAAAAGTTTCGGGACCCCCCTCCAAATCACTGAATTCAGGTGTTCCAATCACTTCCATGGCCTCAGGTGTGTAACATCGAGCTCCTAGTCATGCAGACTACTGACTTCTACAAACATTTGTGAAAGAATGAGTCACTCTCAGGAGCTCAGTGAACTGAAGCGTGCTACCATGATAGGATGCCACTTGTGCAATAAGTCCATTCGTGAAATGTCCTTACTACTAAATATTTCACGATCAACTGTGGTAGGCCACATCAAATCACCGAGCGGGGACAACAGCTACAGAAAGTCAAGAACAGTGCAGTGTAGAGAGAGCGAGAGAGCTTCATGAAATGAAGGGGTCTCCATGGCTGAGCAGCTGCAGCCAAGCCTGACATCACCAAGTGCAATGCAAAGCGCCGGCTGCCGTGGTGTAAAGCCCACCGCACACCACTGGACTCTAGAGCAGTGCAGATGTGTCCTCTGGAGTGACGAATCACACAATACGATGGACGAGTCTGGCCAGGAGAACAGGACTCACCTGACTGCATTGTGCCAGGTGTGAAGTTTGGTGGAGGGGGGACTATGGCGTGGGGTTGTTTTTCAGGGGTTGGGCTCGGCCCCATAGTTCCAATGAAAATAACTTTTAATGCTTCAGCATACAAAGCCATTTTGAACAATTTCAGGCTACCAAGTTTGTAAGAACAGTTTGGGGATGGCAACATGACTGAGCAGGCACCAATACACAAATCAAGGTCTATAAAGAAATGGAGGAGAGAGTTTGGTGTGGAGGAAATTGAGTGGCCTGCAAAGAGCCCTGACCACAACCCGAAAGAATACCTTTGGGGTGAATTTGAGACTCTGGAGACGCGAGCGAGCCAGGCCTTCTCAACCAAGATCAGGGCCTGACCTCACAAATGCTCTCCTGGTCACAAATTCCCATTAACACACTCCTGAACCTTGTAGAAAGCCATCCCAGAAGAGCTGAGGCTGTTGGAGCTGTAAAGGGTCGACCAACTCCATATTAAAGCTTACATACTGTATTAAGAATGGGATGTCATTATTATTAATCAGATTACTAGGACAGCATTTTTCCACTTAAGAAATATAGCAAAAGTTAGACCTCTTACAACATTGCAAGATGCTGAGAAATTAGTTCATGCTTTTGTTTTCAGTTGACTAGATTACTGTAATGCTCTCCTCTCAGGACTACCCAAAAAAGACATCAATTGATTGCAACGAGTGCAGGCTGGAGCTGCTAGAATCTTAACTAGGAAAAGAAAGTCCGAGCACATCACACTAGTCTGAACGTCACTACACTGGTTACCTGTGTCATTTAGAATTGACTTTAAAATCCTGCTAACGGTTTACAAAGCCTTAAATAATCTCGCTCCATCTTATATTTCGGAATGTCTTACACCTTACACTCCAAATCGTAACCTCAGATCTTCAAATGAGTGTCTGCTTAGAATTCCAAGAGCTAAATTTAAAAGAAGTGGTGAGGTGGGCGGCCTTCTGCTGTTAGGCACCTCAAATCTGGAATAGCCTGCCAATAGGAATTCGCCAGGCTAATACGGTGGAGCACTTTAATAAACTGCTAAAAACTCATTACTTTAACATGGCTTTCTCAGTGCTTCATCTTAGTTTAATTCTGATGCTCTGTATATTTCAATTATCATTATTATTCATGGTATTCATATTCAAAATCCGTACTAACCCCTACTTTCTCTGCTGTTCTTTTTCCGGTTTTCTGTGTTGCCAATCTGTGCCACCACCACCTGATCAAAGCACCGTGATGTCCCTACATTGATGGATTAAAGGCCAGAAGTCCACATGACCGTCATCATCAACTCCTTCCATGAGAACCCTGAATACCATGAGGACTGATCATTTATGTTAGGTAGAATGCTTAGAGGGGGCTGGGTGGTCTTGTGGCCTCGGACCCCCTGCAGATTTTATTTTTTTCTCCAACCATCTGGAGTTTTTTTTTTTTTGTTTTTTCTGTCCTCCCTGGCCATCGGACCTTACTTTTATTCTATGTCAATTAGTGTTCCCTTATTTTAATTCTTATTTATTTTGTCTTTTTTCTCTTTCTTCATCATGTAAAGCACTTTCAGCTGCACTATTTATATGAAAATGTGTGACAGAATTAAATGTTGTTGTTATTAAAGTTCATGTGGGTGTAAAGGCAGGCATCCCAATACTTTTGGCAATATAGTGCAGCTTTTCAAAATGATAAACTTTGGTTGTTGCTTCGTGTATCAGGCTTGACGACAGATGGGTTTGACTCTCTGGTTAACGGACTTGGTGCAAATCTCAGCAAAGTCTTTTCTCCTGGGTCCTTCTACATTGAAAATTTCCCTGTCTTGCTCAGAGTTGGCTGATCCTTTCCCTCTCAACATTCCTGTGCACCTCATTTTGTGGCGTCTCTAACCATCAGACGACGTGGTTCAGTGTGAATTATCTGAGACGCTACCATGATACAGTATGTCAGAAAACAGGCCACAAACACGTCAGGCTTGAGTGAAATGATGAAGGATAAACCCAGTAGATGTCGAGCGATCGGCCCTGATCGAGTACCTGCAATCCATCTTGGAACTGCACGGCCGACTGCATGGCCTCCTCCAGCCTTTCCATCCGTTCTTTCCAGTTCTTGTTCAGATTATCAAAGGCTGTATTGAGCTGTGGAAGGTGAACACAGCATGATAAGTTTAGGTATAAAGGCAAATGAAGAATCAATGTCTAAATAATAATAATAATGTGCTGCAATCTCACTGTTGAAACAGGTACTTCAAAATAAGAAATCTTACAGCACAAGTTTTTAATAGTGCAAACGACACACTTTAACATTCACAAATGTGGCGTACAGATGACACACATAAATAAAAAAACACATCAAAAAGTTACGTCATGCTGATGGTAAATGCAGTATTCTATTAGCAACAGAAATCTTTTAATGTCCAACCTCATCAATGCTCTTCTTAATTACAGGCTTGTCTGGTTCTCCACAAGCTGACATCAATTCATCTCCCAGGTTCTGAATGGCATCAAGTTCTTCTTGAAGTCCTTCGATTTCTTCCCCAAAGCTCTGAAAAAAAATAACATTAACACAATTGTGAAAGTGCAGTTCTGATGGAACGCGTCAATTAGTCTTTAGAACGAAAGGACCAACGACAGTGGACATCTGCGTTCTATCCACCCATTCATCAAGTTCCCAAACCCACAAAATACAATTTGAAGACTTTTTTAGGTGCATTGGCAAATCACGTGTGATGCACCAATTGGGGAAGCCAATGTCTGTCTGTTTGTCTGTCTAATTGCAAAAAAAAAAACCAACTGGGCCCCCACCGTGGATCAATCTTGTTGAGATGTGGCACGCTTAGCCTTCAAAGAAATTTGACAAGACCGGTCAATGTTTGTTCTGATATCACAAACACAACACGCTATACAAAGTCTTGAAATTTCAAAACTTGAGGACTTGTCAATCTTAAAATAGAGAAACATTTGGTGCAACTTCAACTAATAAGTAGTTTACTCTTTTAATCTGACCTTGACAACAGTTGCTTGAACTTGTAGATTTTTTCTTTTACTTGGCCTGACAGCCACTTGGATGCCCAACACAAGTCAGTCTAACGCCGGGCAGAGAGGGCACACACACATACAGCTCCTTCACTCCTAGGAATACACGAACAATTGCGGAAAATCCCTGATATTCTTACCCTTTGTGTTCCATTTGTATTCTTGCTATACAATAAATCAGTTCCTTTGCAATTTAAATTATTACTGTGTTTTAACTAATATTAATAACTACATTGGGAACTGACCCCACGCCTTTCACAGGGTAATACTGACGCTGACTTCATGCTACTTGGTCATTTGGCATTAATAGACATTTTTCAATTGTTATTTACTGGATTCTACTCTATTGGGCACACTTTCAAAATGTGATAGATAGATAGATAGATAGATAGATAGATAGATAGATAGATAGATAGATAGATAGATAGATAGATAGATAGATAGAGTGAAAGGCACTATATAATAGATAGATAGATAGATAGAGTGAAAGGCACTATATAATAGATAGATAGATAGATAGATAGATAGATAGATAGATAGATAGATAGATAGATAGATAGATAAAATACAAGATCTCTGAAAGGATGTTGAATTTTTAAGCATTTAAAATATGATTTCACAGGTTTGAAGCAATAAACAATGCTGTGCTTGAACCTTACTATACAAGTTCATTAGTTCATACCTGAGGCCTCCCACTTTACCTTTAGCATACATTTGTTTTTGTCAACGATTCTACTCCTGGTACACCCTTTTTAGGAAATCCTACTAAAATCCTCCCTGTCTTTACATCCAGACACATTTTGGCGTTCAAAGTGGCCTGGAATTTTAAAAGCCCCTGGCTTATTTATGGGTGGTTTATATTCTGGTGTAATTCTGCGCTATGCTCAGTAATGACCTCATTATATCAGCTGCTTCCTCTGCTTATTTTCATCTTTTTCTATCAGTTTGATCTATGATAAGTTAAAAAAAACTAAGGTTTATTAGTTCTTATTGTCACGTGTACAGTAAAATTCTTATTTGCGTGACCAATCAATCAGCAACATGTCGTCAACCTGTAGTGCCATGACTGTTGAGTACAACCACCACACTTCAAATTTCAAAAGTCTCAGGACATATTTATATTATATACATGCTCATAAAATGCCTCAAAAGTTTTATTCATCCCATCAGCACTTTACACAAAAGTTCTTACTATCTATCTATCTATTATATAGTGCCTTTCATATCTATCTATTTGTAATATTATATTAGAAGGTTTTTCTACAGACATGGTACTACGGACCCATGACATACAGTACCAAGTTACATGGTGGAAAGTAGGACTTTAGGGACCTTCAGATTTCAGCTTGAGTTGTTTTGGACAATGTAGTTGAGCTGGATGGATGAGCATGTTGGACTGAATGACCTGTTCTGATGTTCTAAGTATCACTCGTATGACCACGCAGCAGATGGACACTACTTTCTACCAACACCCTCTTGGGAAGCCAACACTATGACACATGTTTTGTTATGAGGGTCTCTCAACCTTTTCATGTTCTACCCCCCAAACTGCCGGTTACTCGTTTCAGCTACTGACCTCTGCTGTCTCTTGCTGCTGCTTTACAACCGAGGGGTCGACTCCTGGTTCTTCAAGCTCTCGAAGAAGGTCCTGCGTGTCTTTGATGGTGGCAATGAGTCCACTGTGGTCACACCAGAACTTCTCTGCAAGGTCCATTACATCCAGGAGCTTTGTTTCTCTTTCCTCAAGCAGGGCATGAATATCCTCCCAGATAAATACCATGAGGTCTAACTTCTCCTGAACAGCTTAAAAAAAGAAAAGAAATAAGCCATATTTAAAATTCACTTTGTAAAGGGATGCAAGTCAAGACAAAAGAGACCAACCAGACGGCCATGTAAAGTGAACAATCCCACTGCCGAACAGAGGGGGGCGCTTTCATTAATTGTGTCTCCAATTTCCTAAACCTGTCACCAGGAGATGACGCCTAGCCCCACCCCCTCGGGTGCTACAACCACCGCCCCTTACAGGGACAGAGCAATATTAGTGGGGTGCCCGATTATGGAGGTCATGTCTTGACCTGCCTAAAGCTCATGTCCAAAGCCTACTCAAGATCTGAAGAACATACTGAGTCAGCTGAAATCTTCTAAGTCCAGAGGAACTGATGTTTGGTTTTCACTTTTTATTTTCTGTGTTATTAAACCCCCAAATTTTCCAAATTCTAAATATTCTTCACATCACATTATCTGTTGTCAGGCACGGCAAAGTAGGAGAAATCTAGAGGGGTCTGGTCAGGTAAGCAATACCACCCTGGGATAAGAAGAGGAGCTCTCGCTAACTCAATATCTTAATTAATTAATCCACAATTCAGAAGGATGGCGACTGGAAAATGAGGGATGGCATTTCTGGGCCTTCATCATTGATCTGTCTGTTATATGGTGCCTTTCTGCTTTATCAATCTATTTGAGGATAGTTTTAACTTAATTAATTTTACCATGAGGCTGCAACAGAGAGAAATGCATAAGTATAGCATTATTGAAAGTGTGCCCAATAGAGTAGAATCCAGTAATTAACAATTGAAAAATATCTGTCTTATAAAGTCTGTTATCCATCTATCTATCTATCTCTCTATATAGTGCCTTTAAAACATCTATCTATCTATTATACAGTGCCAATCACATCTATCTATCTATCTGTCATATAGAGCCTTTTCTATCTATCTGTCTATCTATCTATCTATCGCCTTATCTCTCTGTTTATTATATAGTGTCTTCCATGAGTTATCACAGCCACGCTGACCTCTTTTCCACCACATTTTCTTTTGAATTCAGCTGCTTACTCATAAAAGCTGTAAGCCGAAGCCCCCCGTGGTCAATGAGACACCCAACAGTGAGTTGTTTTCTTTGTTTGTTTCTTTTAGTGAAAAATGTGCAAAATGGGTTTTAGCCTCAACTTTATAAAACTGTTTAAAATGAAGGTCGGCTATTTGAGTCATCACCTTTTTCATCTTTAATTTTGTTATATTCATTTTTAAGTATTTTTATGTTGTGTAAATGATGCATTGATTGATTGATTTGTTAATTGATTTTCTTATTAATCAGTTTTCTTTTATTCTTTTATATCTATCATTTTTAAAATCCAGATCTGTCACTTGTCTGCACATCCTTTGCGGTGCCTCCGAATCCCAAAGCCTCTCGTTGTCCTCGTCGTCCTCATTGCTGCTTCAGTCCCAGCAGTGTGTTATGTGACCAGAACCACAACAGACGCCATTTCCTGACTCCACGCTGGTCTCGACTGTTTTATTTATTTGTGGCTCAGTTTTTTTGGCTACTCGTAGTAATAATCGTTTTACGCAGTGTGAACAAATTCCAAGGCATGGAGAAGCATTAGCAGGAATTTGCCAGGGGTCAACAAGGCAGAAATTCCTTTTTTGGGTGTTTGATCAATGGAACTGAACATCAAGCTGGCTGCTTTTAAACAACGGAGGAAATAAAATTCAAATCCTGCTGGCGACATCAAAGTCAGCATCTGCTGATCAATACATTTGTTTCTAATCAGGCGTAAAGTCCCCCGATGCATTTAATTGCTTCCCTGCTGTAAGGCATCCTGCCTCCACCACTTACAAGAAAAGCAAAACAATTTACAGAGTCTGTGAAACGTCTCATTTTCTATAAATACAGATTTTTTTTCTCTTTTGTTGTGTTGTTTTGTAGCACACTGAGGTTTACAGTTCCCATCAACTTCTTCACCACACCTGCAGTCTGCTGCAAAACAAGAGGGTGACAGCCAGCGGTATGTGACATGGCGTCATGGTGTCCTGGCTAGGATGTTCAAGGTCCCTTACCCCATTTAACAGAAGGTCAGGGGGAGACCAATCACATGGACTATTTGCTTCTCCGATACAATAGGGGGCAGTGTTCCTGGGCTATGGGGCCTACATGGGTACCCAGAGGACATGTTGGGAATTGTAGTCCCATCAGATGGTCCTGCTGTGTTCCATGGGTAGCTGCAGGGAGAGACCATCCCCAACTTTAAGGAATGTCCTCCTGACCTGCAAGTGCTTCCATCCTGTAGTGTGGTAACAACGGAGATACTCCCTCGTCTGGCAGAGTCAATAGAGTCCAGCTGCAGTCAGGACAGGTTTAGGCCTCAGTCAGATGCAGTGTCACGAGACATGCTGAGGCCCGTAAGGTGACACTCCTGTCAGCTGCATCTCTTTTGACTCCACCCACTTTCCACACCCCCACTCCCGTGTTTGCGGTACACTTTTGTTCCAAATGTACTATTATAGTAATGGTGGAAAACTGAACGTGTGCGTGAATAAAAAAAAGCTTCACCAGGATAAACGGTCGTGCTAATGTAATAAACGTCTCTTAGTACTTGGGCACGCAAAGCCGCTCGGCTAACAGAGAAGGTCTTAGTTGGGCGACTCAAACGACTACTTTAGGCCTCTTTGTGCTTCCGATGGCGAGTGTGTCATACCTCTGGAGCACAAACTCTGCCACAATTAATTTTTTTTTCTTTATTTCACCTAATACAATTTCTCATATTAGGAATTTGTTAGTTTTCGCATACCCCTTGGGGTCAGAGCGCAGTTAAGGGCCTTGCTCAAGGGCTCAGCAGAGTAGGATCTCTTTTGGCAGTGACAGGGATTTGAACCGGCAATGTTCGGGATACCAGCGCAGATCCTTAGACTCAGCACCACAACTCCACCCCTAGATATATAATATATCGTTAATTTAAATATTACAATTTTGTACACCAGTGATAATACAATACTAATGATATGACACAGAAAGGACCACAATGGCAGCACCCTAAAGAGCGTCTGGCACGTAGCATTGCATATTTGGACTGTTTACACAAATGATATGATTTATTTGATTCAGACTCTCTAAGAATATGTTGTGTTAATCACAGCTGAGTGCAGCATAACCTTTATTCTTCTTCGTCTTCTTCCTTAGCATTCGTAGTCCCTTAAATATTCTCGGTACGGAATGACTATCTCAGTCTGCGGTGGGGAATGAGGTGCCGAACCGTACCTCCTGTTCCTGGGAAACATACAGATCCTGGCCCATCAGGTTCTCTCCCGAATACCTTCACCAGAAAGGAAAAATAATTTGTCCTGAAATGAACCCGGGTTCACCTGAAATTTTCCATGCGGTGTTAATCTCTTTCCCTCTTGCCTTTTCCTGTGATGGCGTCCACTTTTCTCTTGGCTCTGCGCTTCTCCTCTCCTTTTTCCCGCGACCATTTACATACAGTTGGCCCCTCCCCCTACCGTCTGTTGGTCCCTCCCCCTACCGTCTGTTGGCTCCTCCCCCTGTACAATTGGCCGGCCTTACAAATTAAGCCATTCCACTAATAACAGGAATGGGGAAAGGTACAAACTCACAGTGACACACTCATATATTCCAGATGACTGTTATAGTGGAATGTGGAAAAAAATCATAACTTCATGTACATTCCAATGAAAACACTTTTGTCTTTTATGTGAAAAAAAAAGAAAACAAAAGTGAGGACATTTTGAACGTGCAGCCTTGCCAATATTTCTTCTGTTTTTGAGAATGAAAACCAGGTGAAGAACAACGTGCTGCTTTTTATGAATTAAGCAGGCGTGTGAGCCATAGACGCTCTACCAGCAGCCATAAGCTGAAGGCAGAAGTACCGTACCTTTGGCTGATACGTCTTTGTCGGCTCCCTCTGATCGGGCGATCATCTCCTGGCCTCGCTGCTTCAAGGTCTCAAAGACGGGCTGGAGCTTCTCGAGATCCACCAGAACGTTCTTGTTTTCATTGATCTGCTCCTTGATCTTCTCCACTTCAACGGAGATGGAAGGCGGAGTTCTGAGACGCTCGACAATCCTCTTCAAAGTTTCCAGCATCGGGTCGATTTTGTCGTGGAACTGCGGAACGAAATTAAGGAAGAAGAGTGAGAAAAATGAAAACAATGTGAAGACAGCCATTTGTTACCTCTCTTGCAGTATTAACATTTTCCGTTCATATTAAGGGTCAGCCGGCCATATCTGCAGGTACAGCCTTCCAGGACCCTGTGATGGTACGAGTCGGCTCCATGGGCCTTCTATATATAGTCACACACACGTGCAAATGGGAGGCAGCTAAAAGGACCAAACGAAGGTAATTCCACGGCAGGCCAGGGGGTGGTGGGGTGCGCTAACTCTTTCTTCGTTATCCCTGCAGACCAAACACAGGAAATTCTGCCTGATTCTGGCTGCAAAGACGTCACTTCCAGTTCCGATCACAAAAACACCATTTCTGGGTCTGACTACAATAATGTCACTTCTGGGTCTGGCCACCCTGACATAACTTCCAGTTCCAGCCACGATGACGTCACTTCTGGTTCCTATCACCCTGACGTCACTTCCAGTTCCCTGCCTTATAACCCAGACCACTTCCTATGTTTCCTCAGTTTAATGGTGGACTCGAATCTCAGTGCAACAAGTTTTGCCTTTTGCAACCAGGGCTCAAGTATACGGGTGGCTGCCCCAAACCTATTTATTTCACAATATGTATTGTCACACATGTGCTCTTACCGGGGAAGTCGAAAGGCTTAAATGAGCGTGAAAGAACAAAATACAGAGGATCTCATCAGAGTTTTAATGCCTTTCTCTACTCCCAATAGAAAACCAGAAGACTAACAAATAACATTCCATCTTCCGAACTCACACAATAACACCACTTCCTGCTTCCCTGAAGACTCCGCCTCTGGTCCCTGCTTGATGACTTCACCACCAGCCCCAGGATGATGACCTCACTTTTGCCTCCACCCATCTACATCACTTCCTCCAATACTAAATTCCATTTCCTGTTTGTTAACATGAAAGAACCGTGAATGCTACTCTCTGTCAAATGCCTGCAATTGCAAAGTAGCAAGACGACCACCGAGATTATACGGGGAATTCCCCCAACCCTTGGCCTGTTTTCTCCTATTGTTTGTACCGTTACAATATATCTCCCTATATATATAAAATCCAATGTCTGTCTGTCCGCTTTTCACGAGAGAACTAATTAATGGATTTAGAATAGTCTTTTTCTATAATTTGCTTGAACATTCCAGTTGATTTTGCGACTTCTCCTATCCATCATGCTAAGAATCATAGTTCAGTTGCAGGAGCGATGTATTCATGCTAATCCGAGAGACAGGGGTTGTGGGCCGAGGGGAAGGGAAAGTGTGACGTCAGGAGTGGGGAGCCGCATGGGGCCCTCCTCACTGTCCTGCTTCACTACTACGCGAGCAGAGCTGTGGGGGATGGCTAGCATACATATATATATATATATAGCCCATAAGTGAAGGCTGACCCACCAACACTCACATTCATCACAGACGCGACAAAGACACCAAGGATAGCACTGAAGGAGCTGCGGAGATCTACAATGGAGGTGGGAGTATCTGTCCTTAGGACGACTTCACAGAGTGGGGCTTCAGGGAAGAGTGGCCAGAAAAAAAGAGCCACTGCTTAAAGAACAAAAGTAAGAAAACACATTTGTGGAGTTTGCCCAACAGCACATGATGAACTCTCCAAACACACAGAAGAAGCTTCTCAGGTCAGAGAAGACTCAAATTGAACTTATTGGCCATCATAGGAAACTCCATGTGTGGCGTAACCCAACATTTCCCATCATACTGAGAACACCATTCCCACCGCAAAGCATGGTTGTGGCAGCATCATGCTGTGGGGAAAAGGAAAACGGGTGAGGATTGAAGGAAAGATGGGTGGCACTAAATACAGGGAAATTTTTGAGGAAAATCTGTTTGAGTCTGCCAGAGACTGGGATGAAGGTTCTCCTTCCAGCAGAACAATGAATGGCCCTCTGCAGAGTGCTAAAGTGACACTGCAGTGGTTTAAATGGGACAGATTAGAAATATCTTGGAATGGCCGAGTAAAAGTCCAGAGCTCAATCCAATGGACACTAGGTGGCAAGACACCTACACAAGCCATTGAACGTGAAGGAGTTGGAGCAGTTTGGCCTTGAAGAATGAGGGAACATCGCAGTGGCGAGGTGAGCTAAGCTAATAGAGACTTGCAGCTGGAAATGCAGCCAAAAGGGGCATACAATGTACTGACTTTGGGGATAAATACTTATGCACACTTAATTATTGTTTCTGTCACAATAAAAAAAATATTTTGCATCTTCAAAGTGGTAGGCACACTGTGTAAATCAAGTGGTGCTACACCCCCCCCACCATTCAGAAGGCACTGTTATTGGCAGGAGAAAAAAAATGGGGGCAAAATCAGTTTAGTATAATTAGTATAAAATCCTTTCAATGAAGATACATTTCAAACTTTGGCTCAAAATTAAAAGAGAGCCCACTGCCTGACTTAAGTGAGTCAGAAGGTCGGGAGGCAGCGGGCAACACTCTTGGAGGTGGAAGGAGAGAATTTTTGTATTGGTGCATCTTGTCTGGTGTTTCTGTAAGAAGGTATTGAAACCAAACAGAAAATCTTTCATTTGAACTCGGTATTGTTTTTGAACTTTAAAGTGTTTTATGGTTTGGGGCTCAAAGGCGCCCCCTTGTGCTTACATTGTACTCCCCTTTATTTCAAGATCAGTGGTTTATGAATAAAACTAGCGGTGTGTGGTCTTGGGGACAAAAAAAAACAACCCGAAGACTCCCAAGCGGTTTTACTATAATGGTGAACTTGCAGAGGCATCAGCTAAGTGGGCTGGGAAAGGTCGTATGTTGTCTGAGATGGACGTGTGGTCGAGTGCAGCTGTGGCACAAACTGAGTGGGCCGGACTGGCAGCTGTCTCAGGCAAACGTACACCGTGCATGCACCACAAAGCTGAGTTTGTCTGCTTGCGTTGAATGAGAAGTGAGCTGCGTACGAGTGCTGAAAAAATGTAAAAGTGCAGGCGTGTGCCATCTCACCAAGTGCAAGTCACACTTGGATAAGCTTCTGCATCTTCTGTAGAATTCACACCAACTCCTGTAGTTGTGGTTGAGTGTGAGCAGAGCGGCCTGCTCCATACACACACACAGGTCTTTTGTTTATATATGTTTAACTCTTTGAGGGCTGAATATTTCTTGCAGGCAACTCCGTTTTCTGAAAAGCACACAAAGTAAAGGTTTCACATGTAACATTACATCTTGCCTGAAGAAGGAGCCTGAATTGCCTCGAAAGCTTGCATATTGTAATTTTTTTAGTTAGTCAATAAAAGGTGTCATTTTGCTTGGTTTTTCTCTACATGCATAATGGCTAACACGGTACAACACCCTAGTACAACATGTAAATCAACGTAAAATGTCTGTTGCTGTGAGTGCTGTTGACGCCTGTTCAGCGTATCTGGTGGCTGTGTGGGGGCAGCTCGATGGCCGCTGGCCTGCCTTTGTGTGGCGGTGTGACGCAATCTGGTTTGTACCTCTTGTCATTGTAAGTGGCGGTCCTCCCAGGCGAACGTTGCATCAGCTACATATGCCGATACCTCACTTTTCTTTTCAGGTCATTTGCATCAAAATCAGAGTCCAACAAGTCAGGGTCTGATTTGGCGATAATAAGCAAAATTAATAAAAAGAGTCCTGGTGCTTCCTGTCTTGCTATATGGTTGCGAGACATGGACGCTATCCAGTGACCTGAGATGAAGACTGGACTCCTTCATGTGTGTCTCTTCAGAGGGTCCTTGGGCACCGCTGGTTTGACACGGAGTCCCGAATGAGGCATGTTAACTGCATTATGAGGAAGCGTCAGTTACGGAACTAAGATTACCCGAGGGTGATCTCGGCTTGCAGGACCCTCATTGTTGAGGACCCAAATGGCCGGACCAGGCCAAGTGTACACCCACGTAACACTTGGCTGTGGCAGACAGATGGTCATTTCCAGAAGGTGGGAATGAACCAAGTGTCTGCTTGGGGGGTTGCCAACTGGAATCCCGAGTTGTTTCATCGTGTGGTGGGTGCATCAACGCCCTGCTGTACCCCAGCCTGACCTGACAAGACAATTCTTGTTTATTATGCACGTCTACCTCATAAAGTAAATCATTACATTTCTTACCAACACCCTGAATTAGGGTGACTTAGGCTAATTCAGACTTTTGGACCCCTTTCAAGCTTTAACGTCTCCCGCCCTCGTGGTCCTCCCTTTACAATCTGCCATGGCAGAGCACATATCAAAGACCCCTTTAACAGCTGGCACATCCTGCTGACGCTACCTAATGTGACTCACCTTTGCAGCTGCATTTGTGACTGTGGATTAGTTACTTGAAGATTAAACTCCTTTTTTCATGTGTGCACTGACTGAAAGGGTAGTCATTAAAATTTTTTATGAGCAATGATCCAAAAAGGGGTCAATACTGGAAGTCGGAAAGAATTTGTAAAGAGCCAAATCGCTGAGTAAAAATTGACTAGAAAGCCAAAAGTTCAGAGCTTGTGCCTATTGCCAGGAGTCACAAAAAAAATAGAATCGTAAAAAATCTTTATTTCAATTAATCTGGGATATGCCAGGAATGCATGAAGTGACCTTTATATGGGGGCTCCCTGTTCAGTGGATGGTTTGTGCCCCCCCACGACCCTGTTCAAGAATAAATATTTTAGAAAATGAATGACTGGCTGATTTTTATATGGTTGCCCCAATGACATCACCAGTTGATCACTCCTGGTGCATCGTGGGAAAAATTGCCACAGTAACGAAAACACAACTATTCCATAAAGAGAGTGAAAACGGAAGTAAATGATTAAAAACTTATTATAAACTGAGAAGCCTCTAAGTTACATTATTACATTCCTTGTGCCTAAAAATGCCCCATAAAATGAATTTTAGGTCAGGAAGGAGACGCACAAACAATTTATAGAAGGCGCCATCATAACAAGATGGTGTTTCCTGTTCTTTTGTCCCCCTCCGTATGTTTCTTATTTCAATGCCGGGTCTACTTTCTAATGCTACAGAACAACACGCCTCGTGAGATTCATTCTCGTCTAGTCAACGTGGACCACAGCCAGTGTCACCGGCGGGCACATAGGGGACAGCTTTAGGGCTCCGCTGATTGTAATTCCCTGCCGCTCCAGAGGTTGGTGCTGTGTGCTAACTAACGCCTGATTTCTCCTCCTCCCTCTGCTATACCACCACTGATGTCACTTCTGGTGCCTGGCCCCGCCTCTTCCTGGAAGATCCGCCATTTTGAGTCATTCAACTTGGGAACTCAAGTCTGAAAAGATGTATCTGTAATTATTGGGTGGTTTACTTTGTTTTTCAATACCTCAACTCTAAGGGGTCACCAGGGGTGGAGCCCCAACTCTTTATCTTGATGGTCTGTCTGATCTCTTACACCAGTTAATTTCATATTATGCTGTTGGAGGATCCATGAGCTGTGACTCAGACAGAGCGCCCCGACACTGGGCAGGATGTTTCGCTCCAAAATGTCTTGGTGGTCTTGAGACTTCATTGGTTCCCTGCATAGACTCGAGGCACCCCATGCCAGACACAACCACGGAGCCCCAAAACATCGCCATTCATTCATGTTAGAACCAGAGATGTTGATTCTCTTCATGACTGTGACAAAATCAGCTGTAGACCTCTCCAGAGCATACCAGAGATCACTGTCACGTCTAGGTGTAAACCATAGCTGCAACTTGACATCTTGTCCAAGAAAATCACAAAGATGAGAAGAGACTAAATGGTCTCCATGTTCCACAGTAGCTATGGTGTTCGTTTCTTTGAAAGCTTCATATTTTCATCTGTGGACATTGAGCTGATGTGACTTGACACAAAACCCTCCGGTTTTGTCACCTCTGTCCACAGGACTTTCTCCCAGAAGGATTGTGGCCTGTCAGCATGCATTTGAGCAACTTCAAGTCTGGCTCTTATACAGTAAGTGGAGTCCTACTGGAAGTGGAATCCATTCAAAAAACGCTGGATAGTGGGATGAGACACTAATGGACCTCAACATTGGAGTTCAGCTTGTTTCTCTTTGGAAGTTGTCCTCTGCTTTTTGTCTGCCATTCTGTCCATTCTGGGCTCGATTTTCCTCTTGGCGGCCACGTCCAGGGAGGTTGTCTACAGTCTCATGGAACTTAAACTTCTTCATAATATTTGCAGCTGTCATAAACATAGAAACATCAGGCTGCTTGGAGGTGGTGGTCTCCTAGCCTTTGCCTTTCACATACTGGTCTAGAATTTTCTTTCTGATCTCCTCAGACGACTCTCTCCTTTGATTTCTCTGCCCCATGTTCAGTGTGGGACACCAAACAGCAGAGTGACGACTCATCTCAATTTATAAATCGGCTGATTGTAGACGTGTGTGATAAGAATTCAAGTAAACGTCGAGTTTGAAAAATTCACTCCAATCCAACGTTTTAGGATCTTTAATTGGGGTCCTAACAAATGTGTCCAGGCCATTATAGACAATCTTTGTAGAAGAAGCCATACTTGATCTCTTGTCACACTTGCTTTGATTTACTCAATGACATCTCAAAGGCATGCAGGTACACAGGGGACAATGGCTTTTCAGGGGCTGTGCAGCACTTTTTTAATGAGCTCTAAGGGGACCAACGTGTTTGTCCTCGTCTGGGTCCACATAAAAGAGTTAGGATCGGGTCACCCCAAATCTCTTCTACACTGAAGCACATGACTACCTGGCAGCACTGGATGTTCCATAAGGATGGGTTTTAAGACTAGAAAGTTTCTTTTTTCCTCTTAATAATTTTCTGCTATTATCTGTCCTCATTGTGTTCTTTTCCAAAGCACTTAAAACACACACAAACAGCCCAAAGACATAAAAGTCCTGGTCAAATTACAAACTGTGCATTCCAAAGCTTAAATATTTGTTAAATGTAAGTTCAGGTGCCCAGAAAACCTCAGCAGTAAATGACAACCAGACAAGCAAAGCGTGTGATGCACGGCAAGCCATGCCGTCCTGACAAAACATTCTGGCAGGAGGCCATCGTGCGTCAGATCTCACCTCATTTAACTGGTTGGCAGTTTGAGTCATAAACAGTCAGGAGAGTGAAGACCCGACACATACGGGGGGTGACGAGGTGAACAAGAAGAGAGGAAAAGAGAAAGAACACATTAAGTGAACTTCAACAGTGGGAAGGGGTCAGGGGCGACTCCCTAAGCAAAAGTGAGAACATTACCCACAAACCACGGCGTCTCGAAGGCACTTGCTATGCATATTATTGCCGATCAAAGAGTGGTGCTCCCCCCGAGTCGTACATGCATGTGAAAATGAAAAGCGAGGGTTATGGGGTCACCCTGAAGTTTATGCAAGTCGTACATGGATGTCAAATCAAAGAGGGGTTAGGGCTCAACTTGACATTTCGTACATGGATGTTAAATCAAAGGGAGATGAGGGGTCAGCCTGAAGTTTCATGCAAGTCATACATGGATGTCAAATCAAAGGGGGGTGAGTGGGTCACCTTGAAGTTCTACGCTAGTTGTACATGGGTTTCAAATCAAAGAGAGTGAGAAGTCACCCTGAAGTATAATGCAAGTCATAAATGGATGACAGATTCACCCTGACATTTAATGGAAGTCGCACATGGATGTCAAATCAAAGGGGGATGAGGGGTCAGCTTGAAGTTTCATGCAATTCATAAATGGATGTCAAGTCAAAGGGGTGGATGGAGTGTGAAAGAGTCACCTTGAAGATCTACCCTAGTTATACATGGTCTTCAAATCAAACAGAGTGAGAAGTCACCCTGAAGTATAATGCAAGTCATACATGGATGTCAAGTCAAAGAGGGTTGAGAAGGTCAGCTTGTATGGAGGAATATTTCGGACAAAATGAAATAAATAAATAAATGCGTAAATAAATAAAAGTACTGTGAAATGTGAGCATAAATAAATAAATGTGTCATGAAATTAGAGCCTTAATAAATAAATATGTCATGAAATGAGAGCATAAATAAATAAATGTGTCACGAAATATGTTTTTCGTTGCTTATTTGTTTATTTCATTTTGTCCGTAACATTCCTGCAAACCGTCATGAAATACGGCTTGAAATAAAACTGTCACTTTCACTCGTCAAAGTTGAGAGGGTGGGCTCTAACACCCCCTCTAGTTACTGATTGGTGAATCGATAGCACAAGAGTTAATTAGAAAAATGCTTACTACTGCCGATGAAATGGATTCTGCCGAAGATATTACGTATTTCAGAGAGAGAATTGAAGATTTATCGGAAGAAATTACAATGTTGGCGGCCCTTTTATACTCCGATATAGATGAAACTGTTTTTGAAATTATCGAAGAACAGGTGGAACGGACTCTACTACACTCCAGTTCAGGTGATGCAGTTCCCTGGACGTCCACCCTTTGACATTCCAGCTGAGTCAATAGAACACCTTCTGTTATGCGGTTTAAAAGTACGACAGATTGCAGATCTATATGATGTATCAGAGAAGACGATCACAAGGCGAATGAGCCAGTTTGATATACGGTAAGCTGCAACGGCTGTATTAGTTTAGGTACTTTGACATGGAATGCCCAAAGCAGCTCCACCTAATATTTTGAACTGAACAACTTTACCACTGATCAGAGCTGTACAGTTGTTTGAAAAAGTAGCTGCGAATATGCAACTGACTTTCTACTCGTAAAACAAGGGTCAAATACTCAGTTCTAAAAGGGCCGCCAACATTGTAATTTCTTCCGATAAATCTTCCATTCTCTCTCTGAAATACGTAATATCTTCGGCAGAATCCATTTAATCGGCAGTAGTAAGCATTTTTCTAATTAATTCTTGTGCTATCGATTCACCAATCAGTAACTAGAGGGCGTGTTAGAGCCCACCCTCTCAACTTTGACGAGTGAAAGTGACAGTTTTATTTCAAGCCGCATTTCATGACGGTTTGCAGGAATGTTACGGACAAAATGAAATAAATAAATAAGCAACAAAAAACATATTTCGTGACACATTTATTTATTTATGCTCTCATTTCATGACACATTTATTTATTTATGCTCACATTTCTCAGTACTTTTATTTATTTATTTCATTTTGTCCGAAATATTCCTCCATAAGCTTGAAGTTCTACACTAGTCTTAAATGGATGACACATCCACCCCGACATTTAATGGAAGTCGAACATGGATGTCAAATCATAGGGGGGTGAGAGAGTCACCTTGAAGTTCTACCCTAGTCGTACATGGATGCCAAATCAAAGGGGGATGAGGGGTCATCTTGAAGTTTAATGCAATTCATACATGGATGTCAAACTGAAGAAGGTTGAAGGGGGTCAGATCGAAGTTTCACATTAGTCATAAATGAATGACAAATCAAAGGAAGATGAGGAGTCACCCTGACGTTTAATGCAAGTCGTAAATGGATATCAAGTCAAAGAGGGTTGAGAGGGTCAGCTTGAAGTTCTACGCTAGTCTTAAATGGATGTCAAGTCAAAGGGAGATGAGGAGACACCCTGAAGTTTCACGCAAGTCATGCATGAATGTCAAACTGAAGAGGGTTGAGGGGGTCACCTTGAAGTTTCATGCTAGTCATAAATGGATGACACATCCACCCTGACATTTAATGGAAGTCGCACATGGATGTCAAATCAAAGGGGGATGAGGGGTCAGTTTGAAGTTTCATGCAATTCATAAATTGATATCAAGTCAAAGGGGGTGGTGAGAGGGTCGGTCACCTTGAAGTTCTACCCTAGTCGTACATGGTCTTTAAATCAAAGAGACTGAGAAGTCACCCTGAAGTATAATGCAAGTCATACATGGATGTCAAATCAAAGAGGGTTCAGAAGGGCAGCTTGAAGTGTCACGCTAGTCTTAAATGGATGTCAAGTCAAAGGGAGATGAGGAGACACCCTGAAGTTTCACGCAAGTCATACATGGATGTCAAGTCAAAAAGCGCCGGGAGGACTGGGGGCTAATTGGTAAAATCACAGGCTATGTGCTAAAGACCACCTGACGCCACCCCTTCCTGACATCTCTGTCTATTATAGCTGACAAAAATGTTGTAAACTTTATCGCCCTACGTGACCGCCTTGTTCGCACACATGGTGGGGCCGGCACTGGGAAGGGTCTGTTCTTTCTCATCATAAACCCAAATCAAATAAGAATCAAAAAGTCACCCCAAATCTGGATTTAGGGCCTTGAGCCCTTTCTGAGAGGTTAGGCATAAGGCCCTTTGACTTTTCAGGCCATTAATGGCTGACCATTCAGCATTCTACACAAACAGCCAAGAGGCATATTATAAAAAAAGTTGATGACACCTACACAATACATGGCTTTCCTTCAATATTCCTCACTCAACAAAGCGAAAGGACAGCAGTAGACATCTGGTCGTATTTTAGTGGGTACATACAAGGTTGTTACCTCATGAGAAGAATGATGGGAAGCAAACATCACAAGCACGCCAGGTCAAGGTGGGCTCCCATAACTCACAAAATGACATTACCTGTGTGGACTTGGACATGGCTTCATCCAGAGCTGCTGCCCGCTGTTTCACATTCTCCTTGATTTGGGCATACAGCTGATCGGAGGCTGTGTACTTCTCTTGGATAGAGAGGCCTTCGGTGGGACTGAGCTGAAGCAGCTGAGGTCCAGTCTTGTTCATTTTGTCGATGTGAGGCTTGTGCTCTGCTATCAACTCCCGCATTTGCTGTAAATAACAGAATAAATAACGTTTTACAGTTCCATTTATTTGTTTTGGAGACACTTTTATCCAAACAGGGCAACAAAATTTAAAATGCTGGTGCAAGGATTATCACACAAACTAGAAAACACGTAACTCCAATCCTCAAGTCCATACATTGGCTCCCAGTTAAGTTTAGACCTGATTTCAAAATCCTCCTTCCAACATACAAAGTCTTCAATAACTGAGGCCCTGCTTACTTATGTGAGGTTATCAGTACTTAAAACCAGAGCACACATTGAGATCTCAGGATGCCATGCTGGCTTACGATTCTGATTATTAATAAAACTAAGGGGCTTCGTCCCCTGCTCGCTTTGCACGCCAACCCCCCGGCCTGCTCTACGCATCTCTGCCGCTTGCATATGTGGATTTCACTTTCACCAAACAACAAATCTTATAATTCTCATCGATAGGACTCTTCATTGGGAAGAAACACTACTTTACCCTGATTGCAACATGAATTAGACGATCTACGAGTCTCCGACTTAAAGTTCGATCTCTTTTCACTCTTCCGTTATTTCACAGTAATAATTTCTGTTTATTTGTGCTAATGCAATCTTTACTATCATTTTTTTGAGACTTTTGAATTTTTAGTACTTTCATTATCTCTAACCTGCTCTTCATGTGTATTGTGCCAACATTTTTAAACCTCTTTACGTCATTCTACTTTGTCATCTACTCTTAGTCTTTTATTTCTGGGCCCGGGTGTGGTTAAATCTCCTGGCACAAAGTCTCGTCTTGCGGAGTGTGATAGCATCTCTTTCTAAAAAAGTCACATCTTGTCCCAGGACTTTTTAATATAACAAAAGAGATAACAGGGAGGGGTCAAGCTTTTAGTTACAGGGACCCAAAGCTGTAGACTGATCTGCCTGCTAATATAAAAGAAGCCCCTTCAGTCTCAGCTTTTAAATCCAAGCAGGAGACTCACGACTAGTCGAGCATACCCTGACTAGAGCTGCTGATTAGCTGTGCATGCTGCCTCTCTGTGTGTTAGTCATTTGTACATAGATAACTCACATGTGGAAAGTCTCAGATGATTCTGCACTTATGGGGTGGATTGATGGGGGTGAGACAGAGGAGAGGAGTCAGGGGGAGAACTTTGAGAATTGTCTGTGATTTAACAACAGCAAAACCAAAGAAGTGCTTACTGACTTTCACCGCACCAAACGGCCTCCATGTCTGGTCACTATTCAAGGAGTGGATGTAAAAGTGTTGCACTCTTACAGGTCTTTTGGGGTCCACATTAATCACATGTCTCAGAAAAATATAAGAAAAAGGGCAGAGCAGGCTTTTCTTTTCTTTCTTAGGAAGCTGTGTTCCTTTAATGTGGGAAGTGACATTATTCATGTCTTCTACAACTCTGTGATGGCCAGTGTGGAGTGCTGGGTGGGCAACATCACTTCAAAAGAGGCCCACTGAATCAACAAGTTCATTAAAAGGACCAGCTTGGTTATAGGATGCACTCGGGACCCCGTGGAGTTAAGCAAAAAAGAGAATGGAAACAAAACCGAGTGCCACTATGAGCAATGCTGTTGACACACCAACACTGAGGACATTCAGTCAACAAATTATTCAGGACCCTCACGAATGCAAAAATCTGCAAATACAGTTTGGGCTCTCAATTACTGTATATTTTAAGTTTAATGAACTAAAGACAATAAGGTGCAAAAGGTGGGAAGAAATGCAAGAAAGAATGATCACTGTGCAATCAAATCACGTGGGTGAGGCTGGCTGCCAAGACAAAGATGTGTGGTGCCCCCCAGACAAGGGGCATAGTTCAGCAGTTCTTTAGTGAACTAGTTAACAAAATGCAACTTATTATAATTAATTTTGTGTGTTGTGGTTGTGGGAGGAATGACATTTCCACAGAATGAATGTTGGGACACCATCCCGTCTGTCCTCGTTTACTTTGAATGTTCGATGAAAAGGGTGCTCGATGGCACAGTTAACCTGAACAACTTTACAAAGGTAGCCTCTCTTGGGCTCACAACAATTAGGCTACTCACTTGGTTATAAGAAGAGATAGGAGACAGACCCCAACCCAAAGCACGATGGCTCCGATTCAGGAAGAGCTTCCTTATAAGAACGTTAGTTTTGGAAGGAACTCGGGAAGTGAACCAAATCTCCAAATAGAGGAGTGAAGTGACAACCCAGACTTTCCAGTCTGAGAAGATCTGTCTTATACATTGTGGAGAACCCTAAATCATATTAGAGTGGGTGTGCCAAGATGGAAGACCAACTTGCAGATATGGGGTCTCCTGCCAGCTGAGTGTGGTGCTGTCCAATATCCTCATCACTTGCTAGACACTTGTTAGACCATACTTTACTTACACAGTGGAAGACATCCAAGTGGCCAACAACAAAGCCATCTTAGCTGCAAGTTTTTGTTAAGTCTTATGTCTGACTGGACACGGAAAGAAGAAGAGGAGGACAACGAAGAACAACAGGGACTACCAGCAGTTCTTTTTTCCACTTCAGCCTCTCAGCAAAAACAAGAACTATAAATTTCTTGGCCACCTAAAGATCCTGCTCTTGTCATTTATTTTTGAACGCTTTCCTTCATCTTAACTACAAACAGTGTCATGACGTCACTTGTCAGGATGCCAGCAGAAAAACCTGGCAACGCTGGCGCACACAACATGGGAAACCTGCATGTGAACTATCAGCTATCAGAGACGCCATGTGGGGACTGGCATCCGAGCCGGAGCTGTTCTGGGATCATTACCCAGCTAGAATGCCAGAGGCATGGAAGGTCAGGGGAAGACAATTTGGTCAGGGCATTGTCTCCCTCAAAATGCTAAGTGACAGCAGCCCTGGCTTATGGTGCCATCATGGATTCCTTCAGGGCACTCTGGGAACTGTAGTTTGTTGGCTCCGTCCTGTTGAGTTCTGTGGGTGCTGCCAGGGTGGGCACGGAGGGGGACTAGTGAGCCCTACTTTTGTCAGGCACCAGCCTTACCTGGAAGTACTCCCGAGCCACAGTTCTTACAGAAAAGGGAAAGAAGGCCTCAACTCAGAGAGCCACAGTCGGGGGGGAGGAAGCCAAAGCTTGCTAAGGGGAGCAAACAAGAGATGACAGAGAATTGCGGAAAATAAGAGTTGTGGTTGTGGTGTGGGAAACGCTTACCTGTACGAATTTTACACAGGAAAGTCTTTGTTCATACAAGAACGTGTGTGCAAGTCTTTGTGTCAGGAGTTTTGGGAGCAACAGCACCCCCTACAGGTCCCACAGCATTAGTTAAAAGATTTGACTGAATAAATAAATATATCAATAGCAGCACATCATGGTGGCGTGATGACGTCCACAGCATAACCATAAAATAAATACAGTATAAGAAAATCCAAATAATAATAAGTAAAATGAGTCGGAAATAAAAGGGAAGGTCAGCATTGTAATATTCCGGAGAAAATCATCACACAAGAACTCTCACCCTCAGTTCTTCTTGCTGTTGCTTCAGAGTTTCATACTCAATGGCAGGGGCTGGCAGCTGAGAAATGACGCTGATGATATCCTGTAGCCAGGGCCACAGCTCGTCATAGGTCTCCCAGAACTGGCTGGCCAGTGAGTGGGCACGTTCTAACTGGAGACACCTCTCCGAATTGATATGGCTGACCACATCGTACTTCTCCAGGAGCTGTCGGATTTTCTCCTACAGAAGAGAGCACAAAGAGTTAACCCATCTCCGCCTTGGCCGTGGTAAACGTTACAATGCAATATTTGTCTTTATGCTCTCTCATAATTCTACATCTCATGACTTTAATTAAATCAATAATAGGAAAACAGAACCCGGGGACAGAGTCAAGCTATTATTAGACCAAATGCCAAGAGCAGCTGGCTTACGACATTGCAACACTCTCCAAGTATGTGGAAGCCACTTGACAATGGCGCGAGCTCGTTTGTCGGCAACGCAAACACAGAATTTCCATTGCTGGCTCATCTGTGTTATTACAGCTGCTCTCCGCTGGTGAGAAGAAAAGGAACCATGCCCATTCTAGTGAGCCATAGCAGATGACAGCATTTCGGCGAAAAGGAATGCGTCGAGCTTTAGATGTGGTTGCCAGCTCCTCAACAGCTGTCCCGTGCAGTACATGACCGTGCCTGACACAACTGGCCATAATGGAGGTCTCACTGACCGCCTAATCCTCCTTACAGACACAGAAAGCAGAGAAGACTTTTAACAGAGGGCACAGTTACGGGGCAGCTGGCATTTTTACCTTTAAAGATGCTTTCTCTTCCTCATCACTGTTGTCCAACATGGCCTCCCCTTTCTTCAGAATCTCATCAATGTTGTCCTTATGCCTCAAAATGTCCATTGAGAACGCCTGGGGGAAACAGTTAAAGCAATGGGACACACAAAAGCGGTACTGTATATTTTTATTATTTTGCTTACCCCATGTAGTTTGTATGGATGCCTGGTTTTCATGTTTTCATAAAGAGTGGAGATTACAGTTTCCATCTATGGAGACCCAATGTTGGACAAAACATGTCCATGTTGCATAATCTACGTGTTTGTAAGGGCCCAAGAGGACAGACGAGCTCACCGGCTGCACAAGGAAATGACGTCATGCCAGCTGGAATAAGGTAATTGATGGACCAGCAGAAGCAGGTGCAGGTATTGGTGGTCCTCGTCCCAGTTTGGACACCCGCAGAGGTGCTTAGTTGTTGGAAGTGCAACCTTGTTGGGGTCCCTGGGTGCCAGTAGAGGGCACTTTCTGGGGAGGACTGCCCTGATTTCCATGTGACCCAGGAGTGCTTCCAAAAGGACTCATTAGGGCACAGGACGCATTCCCGGGTCCGGCTTGAAAAGGAGCCCACCACCCTCACATTGGACAGTCAGAGTCAACAGGCAGCGGGCAACATTCTTGAAAGGAGGAAGAATTGTGACAGTTATTGTATTTATTTAGTGATCTTTGCACAGGTGATTATTGTGAGGGTGTTTTGTTTAAATAAATTTCTTTTATTTAAACCAAGAATGGGTCGTGGTAGCGCTGCTGCCTCGCAGTAAGGAGACTTGGGTTCGCTTCCCGGGTCCTCCCTGCATGGAATTTGAATGTTCTTCCCGTGTCTGCGTGCGTTTCCTCCTGGTGCTCCGGTTTCTTCCCATAGTCCAAAGACATGCAGGTTAGGTGCATTGGCGGTCCTAATTTGTCCCTAGTGTGTGCTTGGTGTGTGCCCTGTGGTGGGCTGGCGCCCTGCCTGGGGTATGTTTTCTGCCTTGCGCCCTGTGTTGGCTGGGATTGGCTCCAGCAGACCCCTGTGACCCTATAGTTAGGATATAGCGGGCTGGATAATGGATGGATGCATAAACCAAGAATTGTGTTGGGCAACACTGTGTCTGAGGTTTGGGGCTCAGTGGTGCCCCCAGGTGGTTACAGCATGAATTCATCCACTAGTAGACTCATCGTGGTCAAATTGCACACATTTTTTTGGTAAAATTTTCTTAAATAAATACATTCATGTGCCAATTTATGGCCAACCAAGTTGAGGCGATTCATACTTTTGGTCGAGAACCACAGAAAAACAGAATTCTAGAAACTGCAGAAACTGGCCACAGTGATGAATCTTGTTACTGTCATTATTATTATTGTTATCATTTTGCAGGGTCTCATATGTTTTCTGACTCCTGGAGGGACCTTTATGGTTTGCTCTGATTGGTGCTGCTGACCATGTTGCTAACTTTTACATAATTCGGCCCACACCCTTTTCCTTGTACTGGTATTTTCCAAATTTTATGGTCCCGCGACCTAGTTTTGCCTTTTTAAATTCATTGAGAACCCCCTTTGGTAAAACAAGCTCGATCAGATCTCCCCACTGGTGAAATAAGCTCATTTAGAAATAGGGAAACATATTACTTAGTGCTGCCGATCGCTTAGGCGATGTCCCACTTGCTAACCCACAACCATAACCCCTCGACCAACCAGTGGCAACCAGGGTCACGACTCAGTGGTTGAGAAACACTGGCTTAGGCAACTCACTCATGAAACAACGACGGCAACCTATGACCCACCAGTTGAGAAGCACTGGCTTAGGCAACCCACTCTTGAACCAACAAAGGTAACCCGCAACCCACCAGTGGCAACCAGGGTCGTGACCCAGTGGTTGAGAAGCACGATGCCAGGCCACTGGAAACACCTCTGGGTCAGGCAGATCATAAATCCCTGCAGCATCCCCCTGGCAACACCCACAGAACCCAACAGGGCTTCCTTGGGGGACTACAGCTCCCAACATGCTCTGGGGGTTCATGTACAGGTAAAGCAGCGCTGGGATGCTGCCATCTCGTGTCTCAGGGAAACAAACAGTTCACATAAGTTGCCTCCCTTTGGCCTTCCAGTATACTGACTTCTCAGCCAGGAAAGGATCTACAATAGCACCCCCTGTGGGTTGCCAATATATCTGCTGCGGTGTTGGTACTCTCTGCCAATTTCCTCTTCTATTTATTGGGTCAGCTTAGCTGTCAACTAAAACAAATGAACTTGATGGGCTGAATGGTTAACTCTCGCTTGTCAAATTTCTTATGTTCTTATACTGTATAAGTGCTGGTTACGGCAGGAATGCCCTGCCTCTCTTCTTCTTCTTCATCATTTACTGGCTTGGCCTCCAGGCCAGGAAGGAGACCTTAAAACCATCCCATAATGCCACTGCATGCTTGCCATCTATTCTACTCCATTCTTCATAAAAACATGAGATTCAAAATTTGTCTTGGTCGTCACAACAAACCACATGGGCTAAGTAAAATATCAGTCAGAATATAAGGCATGTTTTCTGAATCATAGGGAATTTCTTACCTTCTGTGCCTGGAGCTGGGAGGTGGTCTGGTCTTGCTCTAGTCGGATGTCACCCTGAGACAGCAGCTTTGTCTCCATATCTGACAGCCAGGCAAACTCCACGTCAGCTGCCTGCTCAAACTGAATCACAGGGCAATGGTGCAAATTAGAGGCAGTTTGGTTCACATTTGTTCTAAATAGAAAGTACTTGCCGCCATAGTAGAACATTAAAATCATGTGACTTTTTTTAGAATGACGCCAATCAGGTACCAGCTATGACGTGGGATTTTTACGCAGCCAAGAGCGTGCTAGCCGACCAAAGCCCAGAAGGTGTAAATAGAGACAAGCATCTCTCAAATCATACAGACAGTAAATGTGCATTTCCGCGTCAGAAATTCCATGCAAACACCCTAAGAACATGGAGCCGTGAGTCGGATAATTTGAAGAAAATGAAGCTGCTTGATTTTGATGAGGTGAGTCGCAGACTGGTTGAAGTGTCTGGTGGTCACGAGAACACGCCACCGACTCCCTAAGATTACGTAAGTAAAGGCTCGAATCTCTGTGTATGACCTGGAGAACACTGTATGCTGTAATATGGCGTATGTGTGGTGTGCCAATCAAGCCACTTGACGTGCCTAATTGGCTATAAATGACATTCCACTTTCATCTGCAAAGCAGTAACGTTGAATGAATTTTTAATCATTTTTAATAAGAAATCAAGCAGTGTGTTACCTGCTGAGACCGAAGGATGGTGGCATCGATTTCTTCAACATGGTGCACCAGAGCATCGCTCACAAGCTTGTATCGCTCGTTGTCCTCTGAAACCAACTTGTCCAGACCTTCCCGGGCCCTCCATGGTACGAGTTCCAGCAGGCTGCTGCTCACTTCATTCAGGCTGCTCACTAATGCTTTGTGATCCTTCACATCCTTCAAAAGGTCCTGTGTAAAAGATAAAATAAATATTTACGAATCTCCACCAGGATTGCCTGTTTGTCATTTTTATGGAGGGATTTTCTTAGCCAAAAGAGTGGAAAGGGTGACCTCAGAATTGCAATCTCTGCTATTTTTTTTGCAGATGATGTGGTCCTGTTGGCTTCATCAGATGGTGACCTCAGTTGGGACACTGGTGCACTTTTCAGCCAAGTGGGGACTGGCACATCACAAAAGTGAGGTCATGGTTTTCAGTCTGGAAAAGGGTGGATAGGAGGTCTTGTTCACGGATGAGGGAAGAATGGAGTAAGAGATCGATACAGACTGGAAAGGCCTCCAAAGTGATGCACGTGTTGTACTGGTCAGTCATGGCGAAGAGAAAGATGAGTCGAAAGGCAAAGCTCTCAAATTACGGGTTGACCTACGGCGACGAGGTTTGAGTAGTGACCAAAAGAGTTAGATCTTGAATGTACATTGGGTTGTGGAAATGGCCTTCCTTGTAGGGTGTCTGGGCTCAATATTGCAGACAGGGTGAAGAGCGTGGACATTCCGGAGGGACACAAACTTGAGCCACTACTCCACATTGGAAGGGATCAAATCAGGTGGTTCGGCCATCTAATTAGGATAAATCATCTAGGAGGAGACTTTGGGGCAGACCTTAAATTTACTGGACAGATTATATCTCCTGACTGGCCTGGGTGCACCTTGGCATCCTGCACCCCAACTGGAGAAGCTGAAGGAGGTGGAGGGGATTTGGACAATAGGAGTCATGACATCTCAAACCTGTTCAATCCAGTTTATGGTTAGGGTGGTACCGGAGCACAAGGTAGGAAACAGGACTTTCATGCATGGTCCACTCACACTGGGGAGTTTTTGAGGGGCCAATTAATCCAACACTTCATATCCTCAAGTTTTGGGAGAAATTCTGGAATAGACACGGGATAAAGGGAGGAAATCTGGGAGAAAATCTGGAATGGACACAGGAAGAAAATGCAAACTCAACAAGAGAAGAGTCAGGGGCTTGAGATGGATTCAGGGGGCCTCAGCAATACCACCCGCCAGCAGATTTATAGGCGCCTTTCCAGGCACACCGTACAAGGACACCTTACAGAAGATATTAATAACAACAGTCACAATATAAACTTAATAAAATTTGACAGCACAATGAAACCAGAATAAATACAATAATAAAATTTAATTTACCAAGTAAAATTTATATTAAACAGAATAAGCCAGCTTCAAAAGATTTTAAGGCGAGATTTGAAAGTAGGAAGAGAATCGATATTACGAATGTCTTGTGTTAGAGAGTTCCAGAAGCGAGTGGCCGCTCGACTGAAACATCAAAACCCCCATGGCAGACAAGCGAGCAGGAGATATAAGAAGATTAATAGAGGAAGGAACGGAGATATAAGGAAGATCAGAAAATTAAGGTGGTGTCTTGTAAAAATAATACGCAGAACCTTAAAATCAATGTGATATTT
The DNA here is from genome assembly GCF_016835505.1 of Polypterus senegalus. Lineage (NCBI taxonomy): Eukaryota > Metazoa > Chordata > Cladistia > Polypteriformes > Polypteridae > Polypterus > Polypterus senegalus. The sequence goes on from NC_053169.1 coordinate 8,702,097, forward strand.
TACCAGGGAGCCAGTGAGGCTGCAGAAGGACTGGAGTAACGTCTTCAATGGAAGGGGTTCTGGTAAACGCTACGAGTAACAGCAGCATTCTGACCCAAAAGAAGATTGGAAAGGAAGACCAGAAAGGGTAGAATTACAATAATCAATACGAGAGCATGAACAAGGAATAGAGAAAGAGACGGGTGAAAATGGCTGATATCATGTAGACGGAAATATGTCGACCGAGTGACATTACTAATAAGTGCCTCAAGTTTTAAGGAGGAAGAGGACTGAAGCACACGCCGATGACTGATGACAGCGCGATGCCACATCCACCACGCAGATTGGCATCCAAGTGCAGCTGTGTTGCGGGTGGCTCCCCAGCACCACAAGTTTTTTAACACTATAAGTCCTATTTTGATTTTTTTTGTAAATTGCTTTATAGAAAATGTTTTAAATAATATTTATATACCTTAATAAAATTATGTTTAAAAATAATAGATAGTGGATATCCTCTGAGAATCCCTATTATTTATAAATTATTATAAGAAATTGTATAAGGAGAGAAAAATTATGAATATAAAGGTTGTTTGTGTAGCACTATAGGCAAAGAATATTTGTTTAACTAGGGGGCTTCGCCTCCTGCTCGCTTCGCTTGCTAACCTCTGTGTTTGGTTTTCCAGATACACACTTTTAAGAATTTTTTTTTCTTTGAATTGTTTCTATTTCATTAGTTTCACTTTTATTTCAGAACTTCCGTAAAAATAATATTTGGAATCTTTTGAGTCCTAATAAGCTGAATCTTTATAATGAGGTCAGTGAGACGTGTTTAATGACTTTGTACCGTAATTCAGGACAGGTTTCTCTGTTTGGAATTTCAGCACAGACAAAACGATCTTCATCATCAACAGTTAATCACTTTTTTTGCAAAGTAACCAATAAATGCATGTGAGGTAAACTCCATTTCTGAAATTCTCTTGACTTAAACTTCAAATCCTTACAATATTTACATACTTCTGACATATCACCTACAGTATGTCCGTATATTCGATCTCGATTCACCTTTTCGTTATTTCTCCGAGTAATAATTTCTCTTTCTTTGCGCTAATGCGATGTTTACTTTCTTTTTTTTTTGACCCTGTCGTTGTTTGCAGCTTTCATATTCTGTATTTTGTTCTGCATGTGTTTTGCGCCTTTCTGATTATTCCACTGCTTTCATAATCTCTAACCTGTTCTGTAAGTGTACAGCACCAATGTCCAGATTGGACCTGATTTTTTTTTCAATTCGTCTTGTTCCGGGCTGATAATTATTTTCCTTATTTTCTGAATTTCCATCCATCCATCCATTTCCTAACCCGCTGAATCCAAATACAGGGTCACGGGGGTCTGCTGGAGCCAATCCCAGCCAACACAGGTCACAAGGCAGGAACCAATCCAGGGCAGGGTGCCAACCCACCGCAGGACACACACAAACACACCAAGCACACACTAGGGCCAATTTTTAGAATCGCCAATCCACCTAACCTGCATGTCTTTGGATTGTGGGAGGAAACCGGAGCGCCCGGAGGAAACCCACGCAGACACGGGAGAACATGCAAACTCCACGCAGGAGGACCCGGGAAGCGAACCCGGGTCTCCTAACTGCGAGGCAGCAGCGCTACCACTGCGCCACCGTGCCGCCCCTATTTTCTGAATTTGCACCTTGTTTATTCTTTTCCTATTTTCTCTCTCCAACGCTTTTGAGTGTCTTTTTTCCACGCTGCTTTCTTCTTCGCTTAGTCGTCGACGTTTCATTTATAACGTATTGTCCTTATACGCTTTACATGCGCTGAGAGCCCTGGATCTGCGTGTGCTCAAAGCCAAAACACGACCTCTTATTTGGTTGTAAGTAGGGCGTGTCTTGCAAGAATCTCATGTTCTACGTCGTCGCGAGACGCTCCATGGCCAATCTCTTTAGTCTCGCGGGTCTTTTAAGTGTCTTCCGTGATCTTAACGTGAACATCACATCTCGTCGCCAGGATTTGTTTTTATAATAAGAGAGATATTTATGTATTATTTATCTGAGTGCAATCACAGAAAACTTCCAGATATAAATATTTAAATATTAAATTGTGGGCTAGTGAGCCAAGGCCACGCTGTCTCAGTTTGTTCTCCTAATCTTGACGTTTTCCTTCTCTGCTTTTGTTTTTAGAGTTCCTAATCTTAAATTAGACCTTTTAAAAACCCGAGTTTTAAAAATTTGTAACCTTAGTGTGCAGTATAAATTTAAGGTTTCTCTAATAACCCAACAATATTATTTTGAACTATGGGAATTTTTAATTCTCTATTTTATCGATTTATGATTGCATTTAAAACCTCACTATTATTTATTTAAAAATCTTTTTTTATCTGTCTTAATTTTACACATTCTCAAAGTTTATTTATGGAGGCAAATTTTGTACATGTTTTAAAGGATAATTTTTATAAATGTATTTTAACTCTTTGAGGGTTGAATATTTTTTCCAAAAAACTCAGTTTTCTGAAAACCACACAAAGCAATGGTTTCACGCATAAGTCAATATAAAGCACTATGCTATGTACACGTTGCTATGTGCTGTGGCTGCTGTTGGCACATGTTCGGCATCTCTGGTGGCAGTGACTGCGTGGGGGCACCTTGATGGTCAGCAGGAATGCATGTTGGGCCAGCTGCCTGGCTGTCTTCGCACAGCAGGTGGGTGGCGGGTGCAGTGTGACGCAATATGGTTTGTACCTCTTCTTATCGTAAGTGATGGTACTCCCAGGCATACACTGCTGTAGGTGCATCAGCTACACAAAAGTGTTCAGCACCACGATCAGCTGGGGACCAATCAGATGATGTTGGTACCTCACTTTTGCTTCTGATATCCATCTCCAGATCACTTGCTTCAAACTCGGAGCCCGACGAGTCAGAGTCCTATTCAACGAAATTACGTTAAACGTCCATGGAGTATTTTGTTTTGCACATTCACTTTAGTCTCTCGCCAGATATCGGTGCCATTTAAGAGGGTGTTTGCTCTTCGCTACTCACGCATGCATAGGGAATCAACAAAGCGATGTAACTTTCCTTCTAGCAACAAGAGTCGAACTAAAACATAAGGGTAAGTTTTGTTGAAGTTTACAGCTGATTACCATCCTCTACTCCTGAATTTTGACAAAAGTCGACATCAGCCCTGAAAGAGTTAAGAGGTTTTTTAGCAACATTATGATGACATTTTAGAGGTTTTTAAAGGCCCCGTATACTATCAATAAGTGTTGAGGCAGGGAGATTAGGCAGGATACTGTCTTCACAGGTAGTGTGCCCTTGCAGTGTTCGCCCTCTAGTGGGCGATCATCTCTACAAACCCTAACCTACCCCTAACCCTGAATGTTGGAGGACCTGCTGGCGTCGCTGGATGCACATTAACGTCACACTCAGGATGAAGCCATTGCAGTTTAAGGGCTTTGCTCAACGGCTCAACAGATTGAAACTGGCAACCTTCCACTTGCCGATGCAGATCCCCAGCCACAAAGCCCCCACTAATGACTCCTAAGCTCTTAACCATCGATAGTCGATAGTCAACAGTATATCACATTTGTCCAAAACAGATTTAGTTCCTACCAGAAGAACCTCTGTTTTATCACTATTTAATTTAGGAAAATTAGCAGACAGCCATGATTTAACTTCCTATTGATTACCCACTGATATAAGTTAACATGCAAAATCAACAAAACGCGTACTTTTTGCCTCTCCTGGACCTGGCTGAGCTGTTCTCCAACAGGGACCTGAGCCTCAAAGGTAACGACCTCGGCTTCGACACCACCCAGCCACTGGCACAACTCCTCGTGCGTCTGGAACAGCCTTGTGGAAAGCGTCAAGGCCTGGTTCAGCAGTTTCGAAACGTTTCCACTCATCGTATTGATCTCGGCATATCTGGCTTTGATTCCATCAAGTTTTTCTTGGATGATAAGAACTTCGTCGCCTGAAAAACACAACAAGAAAGGTTTCATTCACTTTGGTCATTTCTGCCAGAGGGGTTCACGTGGTGCAGTGATGCAGGAATCGTCGGGTAGAGGGGTCCTTTCATCCGATTGGCTGGCCCAGCGCTGTCTCAGCTGTGGAATGGCCAATAGTGGGAGACAGTTTGAGGGCCAAGGTCTCCAGGACTCTAAACAAATATTATGGGATATCATCTACTGTTAAATTCTACTCTGTACTTGTAATATTTCTATTGCACTATTGTATTGTATTGAGGATGACTTGTGTCCTGTTCTCTGTATTGTATTGACCCCCTTTTTTTGTGATACCCACTGCACGCCCAACCTACCTGGAAAGGGGTCTCTCTTTGAACTGCCTTACCCAAGATTTCTTCCATTTTTTTCCTGCTAGGGTTTTTTTTTTTATTGGGAGTTCTTGCTTGCCTTCTTAGAGAGTCAATGCCGAGGGGCTGTCAGAAGGCAGGGCCTGTTAAAGCCCATTGCGGCACTTCTTGTGTGATTTTGGGCTATACAAAAATAAATTGTATTGTATTGTATACACACTATGAAGAACCAACGGGTGTCCTTGCCAGGATGGGTCCTGCTCCCTTACCTGGCCAGGAAGCCATAGCAAATGAAGGACAGATGGGCAGTGGTGGCAGTCCCCTGCCGTGCCAGGATATGGGTGCAGGAAGATGCTGCAGCAGCAGCTACACTGCAGTTGGCATCCCAGGAACAGCAGGACACATTGTGTACTGGGAACATCAGCACAGAGGATGGCTGCCTGCTATAGGCAGAGCGTCTCCAGATGGGGTACTGCCACCGTACACTGGAGAGCCCCAAAATGCAAACTGTAAGTGGGCTTCCCTGTGCCATTTATTGAGAAGCTTCTGTCTGGACACCCTGATCTGTGGTATTGCAGTAGTGCATATCCTTCTGGAAGCTTCTCTCATCTCCAAACAGGTTCTCTGGAGCAATTCCAGAATGAGCATCATGTTCTTGGTCACTTCTTTTATTTAAACCCTTTGGTAACACTTTATTTTAGAAACTGCAAAAAAAAACACCTATTATACTGTTATGTAACGAGATATAGATAAAGACATTTTACTGATAATAACACCTACAAAGCAACAGTAAAGTGTTAATTCATCTGTGCAAAATAACGTCACTTTGGAATGGCTTAAGTGAGACATATTTCTCTGGATATTCCATACTTAAGTAACAGACCTGTAAATCCTGTCACGCATACAACACACGAGGGTCTCCTGACGGGCTCAGGTAACGCCAACATAAACACCACCGGGCAGGAGGGGGCACTGATGCTAACCATATCTCTAGTTTCCTCTAGATAGATAGATAGATGTGAAAGACACTATATGATAGTTAGATAGATAGAAAGATAGATAGATAGATAGATAGATAGATAGATAGATAGATAGATAGATAGATAGATAGATAGATAGATAGATAGATGTGAAACACATAAAATAAGATGACTTGGCCTAAGCTGACAGGGTATCATGTTTAAAGTGACACGTTCTCAAGATGTTATAGAGTAGTGACCATGAGCTGAGATAGTAGTAGTAGTGTAACAGCTAATAATGCTACCATAGCTTATGAGCAGAGAAGGGGCATCAGGCCCAGAACTCAAAGACCATCTCCTCCCCAGTTTGGTAAGAGTTAAATAGTCTAATGGCTTCTGGGGACAGAAGACCTCCTGTGTCTGTCCGTATTGCAGTTCTAAACAAACTCCTCTACTTAATTACAGTGATGTACAGTCAGTGATGTTTGTTGTTCTTACAGTGTGGACAAGTTGCCAGGAGACGACGCCTGACTCCGCCCCTCTGCCAAGTACTGGAGGTGCCGCCCCTTCTGGGAGCAGGTAGATACAGCCTGGGTGATCACAGATCATAGTCGTCATTTGGACCCAGGAATGACAGAGAGGCAGTCAGTCGTTTTCTCATATAAATTAGTTGTTTTACACATGAGAACAGTATTGCATTGCAGGATACTTTTTTCTTTTCTTCATAATTAAAAGGGTAATCTGCCAGGTCTCAGCCATCCTTCTTTCACAATCTTTCATTTTCATTTTCACAGGCTCTCAATACGCCACGCTGCACAGAGATAAATAGCCGCTTCAGTGATGCTGTATAAACGCCAGAAGAAGCCGTTCGTTCTTAAGGTATTTTTACCTCTAAGAGTCCACGAGTGACAGAGGTATTCTTGCATGGCCCGAACTAAAGCATTGCCAGCCTTTCTGCCACAACCGCTCAGTTTGATCGGCTGACCAACTCTTTGCTTTTTCCAAATGTCCTCTATTTAATTCTTAAATTGGGGGGCTTTGGGTTATGTAGGAAGAGTGTAGTGTGACCAAAATCCCATTAAATGAAAGTCTGCAATGTGCACTTTAAATACGTCTCAAAGGTTTGATTTATAATTTAAACTTAGGGGTACATCAAGTAAAACAAGGTGTCTTTGTGCCCAACATTACAGAGGGCACTGTAATCAAACACGACAAAAGTGAAGGGGTCTGACTATCTTCTGGACCCACTGTATCTATAAAGCAACATCTCTGTCGACCCGTCTCCTCGCGTGACTTTGTGTCTCACTATAGACAGGCCTGGGCCTAATAAAATTCAAGGCCACAGTCGTCCGCTGTTATTATAAACCAGCAACTACAGCGCTCACCTCAAAGCCATAATGGATTTTTTCCATCATAACTGTCTGCCAGCGCCCTGCGCAGCGCCACCCATGTGTTACGTCACATCCCAGTGACCACCCGCTGCTCTGTGTTTAAACAGGCCCACGTGATTTGAGGGGTGATACTGAAGGGAGGACGTGGTTGTTGCGCCCCGATGATGAATGCCCTCTATGCCGGACCTTATAATCAGACACCACCACCAAAGCACTTTGAACAAACTTCAAGCAGCTTGGGGCTTTGGTGCTGCAGACAGTTAACCCTTAGTGAAGTCTTTAATTTACCCCGGGTTTCCACACACAACACCCACCCAATTTTTTTTCTCTCAGCCATACAATGCATTGCAGTTGTTTCCGACTCTGGGAAATAAAATATCAAAGAAAAATACAAACATTGTAAAATAAATATATACATATATGTTAAGGAAGCTCTATCAGCCTCAAAATTTGAATCAAGGCTGAAGATTTGGTATTTTAATATAGCATATGGCAGTTCAAGTTGCCTTTCTTCTTATTCTTCTATCCTGCATTTCCACTCATTGTACTACGGGTGGTCTTCAGGTTACAAGTAAGTTTCATAAACTGATTTTGGAGCATCGGTCGGACCTTACACTTAACATGTCCATTAATGGAAATATCGGCAAAAATGCAAAAGGCGTTACTCTTTACTAGCTGTGCTATGTGGCTAAGATGCATTTGAAGGGCACCACCTGTTAGAATGCATTTTGTAATTCATTTTCCTTAATAAAAATCTTAAAATTTATATAGCACTTTTCTCACTTTTTAAAGTGCTTCAGGGATTAGGGAGCCCCTTCAACCACCACTAATGTGTGGCATCCACCTTGAAGATGTGGCGGCAGCCATTTTTGTGCCAGTATGCTTACCACACTAGGAGTTTGTTGGTGAAGTGGTGAGAGAGAGAGAGAGAAAGCCAATTAGAGACAGGGGATGATATAGGGGGCCAGAATGACTAGGCAATGAAGGACAATTTAGCCAGGACATCGGGATACCCCCTACTCTTTATGAAAGATGCCCACAGATCTTTAATAACCACAGATAGTCAGGACCTCAGTTTTACATCTCATCTGAAGAATGGTGCCATTTTTACAGCACAGTGTCTCCCACATTACACTGGTGGCATTGGGACTTACATTCACACTACAGGGTAAGCACCCCCTGCTGGCCTCACCAACACCTCTTCTAACAGCAACCCAAGCTTTTTCCAAGATGGTCTCTCTTCCAGGTATTGCTTAGCTTCAGGTGCATGTCAATGTTTTCAAGGCACCATCTGTTGAAATGCAATTTGTAACAAGTCCACCTTAATAAAAGAACATATATCCTACAGAAGCATACATCACCACAGGTCTATGCCAGCAGTTTAGGCACAGAAGTGACGTTGCTGCACATCTGGACCAGCAGTTTGGTGGTAGGAGTTGGCACCAATCAGATCAACTAACCCTCTAAACTCACCCAACTCTAACCTTAACCGCATGTATGGACTGTGCAGTTCTGCAGTTGGATATTATTGCAGTCTTCTGGCTGCCATCTCTCTGTCTGCTGTCAGGAGTCATGGTTACCCATGGCAGCAATGTCAGAGATGAGGTCCTGACTAAGAGTAACCCAAAGAGGCACATGCGGCCCCTCATCGTCATGGAGCCCCAACATTAAGTGAACCGGTGTGTTTGAGGATTGCGCACGCTCACTACCACCGATACCAACAAGTCCTTTGTGCTCACTCTTCCTCCCTTTTTCTTCATTCCTATATTGTAGATTTTTTTTAATCTCCTTTTCTTAAGGATATCATCCAAATTCAAAAGCCCCTCACTTTGATTCGCTTCGGCTTTCTTCCAGATTTTTTTATTAGCCAGAAATCATGATGAATACACAGAGGTGTAGATGGAAGCAAGTTAGACAGACTTGCTTTTCACAATGGGCCATTAAAGACAGAGACTGCAGCTGTTTCAGGCTAAAACAAGCAATTAAGGGTGGGAAATCGAAAACAAAGGAGACCACAAAAATGAAGCCTAAAAATGGTGTTTGAGTAACGAGTGTTTCAAGGGCAAGAAGTGAATTTTCATTAAGAAACAGAGTTGGAATAAAAGCCATCAGCCACTATGGATCCCTGAGGACCAACTTTGAAGATCCTTGAATTCACCTAACATGCACATCTTTGGGGATGTGAGGGGATAAAAAGACCAACACAGACCCAAGGAGAACGTGCAGGGTCCTCATAGACAAAGAGTCAGGGTGCCCATCGCACTCAGGAAGCAACATCTTTATATCTGCCACCCCACCAAGCTGCTTCAGCAGCAGCTAGTAAGACCGCTTCAGTGCAGGTGGGTGTTGGACCATCATCATCAGCTGCAGATGGTTTAGACCTCCAGACCAAAACGTACACAAAACAAAGAAACCAAAGAACATACAGACAAGAAGTAGAATCTCAACTGCCTGCTTTTCCCTGGAGGACCGCAATAAAGAGAACAATCTCAGTATGCGATCGCTAACAAACGTCAAAGGGGGCACCGAGTTTTGAGACCACCACAATTCCCTTCAGGGTACCATTAGGTCAATGAAATTCAAGACACTAAATTACCATGCAGTTTTATGAGTCACTTCATACAATTGGCTCTAGTCAGGCTGGCAGCTGCGATGGGCTAATCATTTGAAGCCTTGTTTTGTCTTATTTTAATTTGTTTCACTTGTCAGTAGGGCTATAAATTTCTTTATTTTCCCAGTTCGACTCACTTCATATCAAACATTACAGAACCTAGCAGTGCTCCCCAACCTTTCTGGTGGTGTCATCCACTTTTTTGCACGTAGGTGTCTTTGTGACCCACCACCATTATAAACAATAGAAACGCGCGAACCACCGGCGGCAGCCTGCAACCCGCACACAGGGACAAAACCCAACAAGAGAGACCTTCCATTACAGGCATCAGGTACCTAATACAGCAGTTCAAGCACCGTGGTGAAGTGTAAGTTAGGGGTCCAGGGCTGTGTGATGGTTTTTAGTTTCGTTACAGACGAGTGTAAAGCAGCTAGGATGAGGATCAGCACCTCCAAGTCCGAGGTCGTGGTTTTCAGCCCTCAAACGGTGGACTGTCCTCTCCAGGTTGGACATGAGCTGCTGCCTCAGGTGAAGTATCTCTGGATCACGAGCGAGGGACGAAGAGAATGGAGGATTGGAATAGCGTTGTAAGGGTCAGTCGTGGGGAAGAAGAGACAGCTGGGCGGAAAGGCCAAGCACTCGATTTACGGGATGGTCGACATTCCCACCTTCACCTGTGGACACGAGCTGTGGGTTTCGCTTTTAAAAAAAATAGAATAAGCTTTCATACTGGGGAGAAGGACGTGTTTTTGTTTTTTTTTGTTTTTCCTCTGAATTTTTTGTTCTGTTAGGCTTTGTTTTAAAAAAAATAAAATAAAATAAGCATTCATGTAGGGAAAAAGATGTGTCTTTTGTGTTTTTCAGGTTCACTGTGTAGTGGGTGTGACAACGCGCTGTTCTCAGTGCTGCTCCCAACCCTTAGTTTGTTACGTTAGGTTAGCTTCTGTTTTTTTTTTTCTCTGATTTTTTTTTTGTTCTGTTACATTTAGTTTTGTTTTGTTTTTGGAAAAAAAAAATAGAACAAGCATTAATATGCAGGAAAAAAATATATTTTTTTGTTTTGTCCCCTACATTTTTTGTTCTGTTAGGTTTTGGTTTTGAAAAATAAATAATTAGAAAAAGCATATAGACATGTGTAGTGAAATACTCAAGTAACTGATTTTCTAACTGTAATAACTAAGCACCAAACCGTCGTCCTCCTGCGCCCCACAAACCAGCTCTTTAAATACAATCGCTGTCTCTAACAGAGGGGCGCCCCGACACCCTATGAGCAGCTCAGCCACGACACAGCAGATGCCCAGCACCCAGCCCTGGGTGTTGGTGAGTGAAGAGAGCAGGGGGCAGTGCCCTCTAGTTAAGAAAGAAAAAAACTGTTTACAAAAAAAAAAAAATTCCAGGTCGTCACATCAGACCCAAGAAGACCCCAAAGGGGCTTCAACTAAGTGCAGAGTAAAGGGTCTGAATACTTGAATCAAGGTGAGACTTCCATGTATTATTTTTAATAAATTTCCAATAATTGCTGACCTCCTGTTTTCTTTCGCTTTGTCATTCTGGGGTGTTTATTGTTGTTTGATGAGGGGGAAAAAAAACGAAAGTCAATGATTTTAACACGAGGCTGCGACATACGGAAAGGTGAAAGCGAGTCTGAAGAGTCTGTGCAGGTGCCACAGATGAAGAAGCTGGCAGGATTTAAACGTTTGGGCATGAGCGACGTCTTGTGTTTTGTTTTTTTTGCTCACCTGTTGTTTGTTTCAGGAGCTCCAGGCCGTTCTGAATCGCCAAGTCCACATTCTGTTTCTTTTGTATGATGTCCACGTGCAGCCCCTAAAGAGATGAGAAAGTGAGAGGACTGCAGAAAGCGTTCACGGCAGACAAAGATTCAATTTTGAAATGCAAAAAAAGGAAACAAACAAGCAAAGATGCAAAAAGATACAAATGACTTAATCCATTAAAGAAAATAATTAAAAAGTAAATAACAATGGGGGAAAAAAAAAAGAAAAAAGATAATGAGGATACCCGTTGTTCCGCATCCTGCTTCTGGAGGAGGTCGGGGTGATAATCGTGGACGGCCACGTTGCTCAGCTTTTCGTGAACTTCGCTTAACCAGTTCATGAGCGCGACTTCGTCTTCCCCAAAGTGCTGAGCGTTGGAGAAGGCCTGCTGCAGCATGGCCGCCTTCCTGCCGCTCGTCTCCTGGAGCTCGCCAAACTGACTCTGGGCTGAGTCTACTTTGCTTTGAACCGAGTCCTTGTCGTCCGGAGAGCTCAGAGTTTTTAGAGTCTGACCAACGCTAATGGCCTGGTGCAAGTTTTTGCTATGAGCCATTATGTCGTCTTCTAACGCCTACGTGAAGGGCAAATGAAGCAACAGAAAGGAACATGCAGAAGATGATGAACGAAAAACAACACAAATGCAAATAAAATCAAAGATGGGGGAGAACTTAAAAGTCAAATAAATTCATGCATCAAAAAAACCCAAAAAACTTCAACGTTAACCGACGCAGCACCTACTGACGTCAGGGTGGGGTGTTAATGTGGTGGTACCTTGTGCTGAGAGATTTGCTCTTCTAATTTCTTGGTCTGGGTGCCAATGGGCTCTGTGTTTGCGAGACGCTTTTCCATGGATGTCAACCACTCGGTCAGAGGCTCCAGGGTTTCGTGGAACTGTTGGGCCACCACGAGAATGCACTCCAGCTGCCTGTGCCTATAAGAGAGAGAGAGAGAAAGAGAAGAAGAAGAAGAAGAAGAAGAAGAAGAAGAAGAAGAAGAAGATCAAGAAGAGAACTGTGCTTTAGTACTGTTTTGTGGTTGGGAAGAAGAGACAAATTCAATGCATTTTATTACTACAAATATTTGTGATGCACCATCTGCTGGAATGACAAATGCAATGCATTTTAGTAGTACTAATATTTATATTGCGCAGGGCTGGTGCCAGGCTTGTTCGAAAAAGAAAAAAAAAAAAAGGCAGGAACGTTATTTTAAATAAAAAAATCAGAAGGTGCTTTTGATTCAACAGAACATTTCAAATCGTAACTCAAATGGACTGACATGATGGGACCCTTCAACTCACATCTTGTGGCGCAACCTTTGGAGTTTACAATTCCTCCACACACACACACACGTGATTCCTGGAGCTCTCTGTGAGACCTTTGTCACCTGTTTCCACTCGTGGGTTAGGTCTGAAGGGGGGGAGTCTTCCTTCTGCAGATGGTTTGTTTCATTTCTTTCCATAGGTGTTTGGTGGGATTCAAATCGGGGCTCCTAGAAGGCCACTTCAGAACATTCTTGGTGTTCTTACCTGTAGGTTTTGGCTCATCATCCTGTCAGAGGGTCCACGATCTGTAATTGAGATGGAGCTTCCTGACACTGGGCAGTACGTTTCGCTCCAGAATGTCTTGGTGGTCTTGAGATTTCATTGTTCCCTGCACAGACTCGAGGCCCCCTGTGCCAGATGGAGCAAAGAAACCCCAAAACCTAAGCATGTCTCACAGTAGGTCTCCTGCTCTTTGCTTTGAAAGCTTCATTTTCTCGTCTGTGGACATTGAGCTGATGTGACCTGCCAAGAAGCTCCAGTTGTGTCCCATCTGTCCACAAGACATTCTCCCAGAAGTCATTGTGGCTTGTCAGTATGTGTTTGAGCAAATTTCAGTCTGGCTTTCATTGTGGAGTCCTCCTGAGTCATCTTCCATTGAGCCTACCGTCACTCGAAAAGCGCTGGACATTGTGACTGCCAACTTCAGGTCTCTACACAAATGTTCTAATGGGGGTTTGGCTGGATCATTCTAGGACACTCAGAGACACTTGTCCCCGAAGCCACTCCAGTGTTGTCCTGGCTGTATGCTTTAGCTCATTGTCACGATGAAAGGTGAATCGTTGCCCCAGTCTGAAGTGGTTTGCACGGATGGACCTCGACCTCAACTTGGATCTCTTTGGAAGTTGTCCTCGGCTTTTGGTCCACCATTCCCACTGTCCTTCTGTCCATTCTTTGGAGGTTGGCTACAGTCCTGTTGACATTCAACTTCTTCATAACATTTGTAATTGTTGTCAAGGGAACATCAAGCTGCTGGGAGATGGTCGTCTTCTAGCTTTTGCCTTCTAGAATTTTCTTTCTGATCTCCTCAGACAAATCTCTCCTTTTGCTTTCTCTGCTCCATGTCCAGGGTAGGACACACGCGATGACATCATACAACAGAGTGACGACTTGTCTCCATTTAAGTTGTCTGATTGCATGACTGGAGACACGTGTATGATACGAATTTAAGAGAACAGCAAGTCTGAACGTACCTCGTTTCTGCTTTCCCGAGCAGGGATTCCCATCGTTGACCGAGGGTCACCAACTCCTTGAGTGTCTTCTCCTTATCCGGTGACTCCACAGAGGCAGATATTTTCTCTCCTTCTCTTTTGATTATGTCCACAGTCGGTTTACGGTCTTCCAGTAGCCGCTGAAGGAGCTGATAATGAAAAAGAAAGAGTCACTCTGGTGCATTTATATTTTTTTTCACCTGATTGAATTCTGTTTTATATGACGCTTATCCAGGAAACTTACAACAAATGAACAGACGGCTCGTTCTGGGACCTGTGGACACAAGCAGTGGGGAAAATTAATTTTGGGGGAAGGCCACTTAGGTGGTCTAAATTCCAATGCAAAGCATTCAGACACTCTGTGATTTTTCGTTATCAAGTGTGGGCCTTGACTAGCCGGGAGATGCCCAGAGGGCATGACCGGCGGAGACGGCACATTCAGAGCATTACCTCCCCCAGAATGGTAGAGGGCAGCCCCCCTCGCTTGCAGAGGGTGGTCACAGGTTTGAAGCATGTAAGCTCAACCTTGCTGGAGCTGGTGGAGACCACCAGGGGGCACCTGGACAATTGCTGAGCCCTTTGATGCAGCACCTCCGCCACACCCAGAAGTGCTGGTCATTGTGCACCTGGAGCACTCCCAGGTGCCCTATAAAAGGTGCCAGCTGCCACTACTCCAGAAGCCAGAGTCAGAAGGGGTGGACAAAGTTTGCCAGGAGGAGTGGAGGTCGAAGGACTAAGAGAGAGAGAGAAAGAGAAGAAGAAGAAGAAGAATTGAACTGTGCTTTAGTACTGTTTTGTGATATGTTGTGGTTGGGAAGACAAGACAAATTCAATGCATTTTAGTACTACCAATGCTTGTGATGCACCATCTGTTGGAATGACAAATGAAATACATTTTATTACTACAAATATTTGTGATGCACCATCTGCTAGAATGACAAATGCAATGCATTTTAGTAGAACAAATATTTGTGTTGTGCAGGGCTGGTGCCAGCATTAAGGCGAATTAGGCATTCACCTAGGGTGCAAATCATAAAAGTGTGTGTGGTTTTGGGGGATCCCAGCCGCATGGGTTAGCTACCAAACTGTCGGTTGGAGCACCGGCACTGGTGATGCACCATCTGTTGGAATAATAAATGCAATGCATATTACTACCACAAATGATCAAACCCAGGGGTGCAAAGCTTGTAAAGACTCACCCAAGAGGACTTGAAGCTGTAATGGTGATCGAAGGGGTTCCTTCAAAGTCCTGAAGAGTGTATATAGGGTTCGCCTTCATATGGAGGGCGATAGCATAATTCATTTTTTGCACCAGGGTCCCATCAGATTCTAGTTACACCACTGGTTCAAATAACCGTGAGTGCAGAACCACATCACATCAACATTTTACAGCACTTACTTTCTGTTCCTGAATCTGCGCCTTCACCACTTTGAACTCAGCAGAAGGTGGCTTTTGGTTGGCGACCAGTTCTTCAGTGTCTGTCAGCCAACTGAGGAGTGACTCCAAGGCATCCTGGAATCGGCCACAGTGCAGCAGGGCTTCATGCAGGAGGGCGGCTCGTTCTGCGACCTGTGGACACAAAGCAGTGGGGAAAGTTAATTTCAGGTGAAGGCTGCTGAGGTGGTCTAAATTCCAATGCAAATCATTCAGGAACTCCAGGATTTCTCATCATCAATAGAATGAGGCTGTACAGAACGGTACAATACACTTCCTTACATTGTGTAAATTTGATTAGCAGATGCTTTTATATTTTGTTCGTTCATTTCGCCTTATACAATAGCTTGTATTAGGAATTTGTTTGTTTTCGCATACCCCTTGGGAGCAGAGCGTAGGGTCAGCCATTGCACAGCACCCCTGGAGAAATTGCAGGTTAAGGGCTTTGCTCAGGGGCCCAGCAGAGTAGGATCTCTTTTGGCAGTAATGAGAATTTGAACTGGTAACCTTCTGAATACCAGCGCAGATCCTCAGCCTCAGAGCTACCACTCTGCCCAAAGTGACTTACAAAAGGGGTCAACATAATCGAGTTAACGTCAGTCTGGGGGGCTGTAAAGAAACAAGTGTGACAGGTTTATGAAATGGATCACCACAAGTGAAGGGCTCAGAACAAAATGCCAGCGAGTTACACTTCCAAGGTGACAAAAAATCCTAACCGCTACTACAGCGCCACACCCCTTTCAGTGTTTGTCCTGTTTTATCGCATTACAATCTGGAATTAAAATGGCCTTTCATTTGGGTTTTCTGTAATTGACTTAACAATGCAGTCCAAATTGCTGAAGTGGAACAAATAAAAACACTGAACAGTTGGGAGTGCATATGTCCTTTGCTATGAACCCTCTAAATAAGATCTGGGCCAACCAATGAACTTCAGAAGTCACATATAGAGTTGGTAAGGGTCCAATCAAAATGTCACATGATGTGTTACATGATTTCCCGTTCTGAAAGGCCACAAAGTGAAATGACAAATGAAATGCATTTTATTGCTAAAAATGTTTGTGATTTGAAATCCTTTGGAATTGCAAATTCAATGCATTTTAGTACTATAAATGTTTGTGATGTGCCATTTGTTGGAATGACAAATGCAATGAATTTTAGTACTACAAATATTTGTGATGTGCAGGGATGGTGCCACCATTATGGCAAATTAGGCATTCGCCTAAGACGCAAATCATAAGAGGGGGAAAAAACAGCCGCATGGGTTAGCTACAAAATAGTAGGTTGGGACACCAGCACTGGTGACATGCCGCCTGTTAGAATGACATTATTACTACAAATGTTTTTGATGTACCATCTGTTTGAATGACAAATGCAATGCATTTCAGTACTACAAATATTTGTGATGCGCAGGACCGGTGCCACCATTAAGGTAAATTAGACATTTGTCTAGGGTGCAAATCATTATGGGGGAAAAAAACCTAGCCGCATGGGTTAGCTACCGAACAGAAGGTTGGAGCACCGGCACTGGTGATGTGCCACCTGTTGGAATGACAAATGCAATGTATATTATTACTACTAATGTTTGTGATGCACCATCTGTTGGAATGAAAAATGCATCGCATTTTATCACTACAAATGTTTTCAATGCAAAATCTGTTGGAATGATAAATGAAATGCATTTTATTACTACGAAACGTTTGCAATGCACCATCTGCTGGAATGATAAATGAAACGCATTTTATTACTACAACTAAGATGGTGGACTGCAAATGTTCACACCAAGGTCTATGTTGATTATTTAGATTTTAACCCATCTTAGAAGGGTCGCACAGCTTATTAATCACAATCTTAGATGCCGTTTCTGGGGTTTTTGCCCATGCCCATACACCTATTGCATGTTCTCACACTACTTGCTGTCCTTGTGTAGTGTCTGTTCAAGTTTAATCAACTTCTAAGCTTTGACGTTAGAAAGTTGATTTTCCACACTTCCCTCAGACAACCTAGGAGGGGACCATAACAGTAGTTCAAGCCCATCAAGCCCACCCTCTCTCCTAAGTGTGCAACTGCCAGCGACACCTAATCTTTTTCGTTGGTAACAACTAATTAGCTGTCATGGCTGAAGTTTAAAAGAGTGCATGAAAAAGAAACAAGAGCCTCTCCGCAGCTTTGTGTTTAGACTTGTGGAAGAATGTGTGAAATTTATAAGCACCAGGGCCTCTCGGCCAGCATTGTGTATTTTCATCTGTCAAGACTTCTAATGACTGATGCGCTGCACGTTTCTTAAAGGTCATCACTGCAAAAAAGAAAACATCTACGCTAACCAAGGGCATTGCTAATATCTGCAATAATTGGGGGCTTAGCCCTTGTTCCCCCACCTCCCCCAAACCTGATAAAACTGTTACCACATGGGACAGGAGTGTCCCCCTATATACTTTCAATGTTAACAGGTGGAGTGGCCTGTGGAGTTTCACATTTTCCATGAGTAAATTTCAGAACATGTGCTGGGCCCTCCAAGATCAGAGGTTTCATTGGATGGGTAATTGATAATTAATTAATTACATTTATATAGTGCTCTTCTCTACTCAGAGGGCTTTCCAGATCCAGAGTGAGTGGGGAGCCACTTCAGCCACCACTAATGTGTAGCACACAACTGGATGATGCGATGGCAGCCATTATTGCACCAGTATTCTCACCACATATTAGCTATTAGGTGGCGAACTGGTGAGAGAGATGGCCAGTTAGAAACTGGGACTAGCATGGGTGAGGTCATGATGGGCAAGCTAGCAAGGACATCGGGATACACCCTACTCTTTACCAAGGATGCTCATGGATCGTTAACGACCACAGAGAGTCAGGACCTCGGGTTTACGTCTCATCTGAACAGCGTCATTAGGATCCACACACACACCACAGAGTAAGCGCCTCCTGCTGGCCCAACCATCACCTCTTCCAGCAGCAACCTCAGCTTGTCCTAGATCAGGGGTCCCCAACTCCGGTCCTGGAAGGCCCCAGTAGCTGCAGGTTTTCATTCTAACCCATTTCTTAATTAGTGACTTATTTTTGCTCCTAATTCACTTCTTTTGAATTATTTTTATTTGACTTGCTCTTGAAGGCTCGGACCCCTTAATTGTTTTTTTTTCCTTTAATTAGCAGCCAAACAATCATGAGATACAAAATTAACCAAAACATGACCAGCAAATTGTGACCATCATATAATATCTGAAAATAAAGAACAGTGAGGGTCTCAGGAATGTTGATCTGCTCCGGACCCCCAAAACATTCTACCAGTGCTCTTAGAAAAGAGAAAATCAACAATTCTGAAAATGTCTGCTATTGCACAATGAGAGCATTAACAAGCCATGGAATTAAAGAACAGGTTTAATTAACGACAAGTGAGTGAGCTGACAGAAGACCACCTCAGGGCCTCAAACTCCAACCAGTTGCTTAATGAGGTCTTGTCGTTAATTAAACTCATTTTTTAATTCTGTGGCTTGTTGCTGCTCTCATTGTGCAATGGCAGACATTTCTGAAATTATTTTTCTCTTTTCTAAGAGCTCTGGTCAAATATTTTGGGGGTCCGGAGCAGATCAATATTTCTGAGACCCTCATCTTTCTTCTCAGATATTGTATGACGGACACCAGTTATTTTGGCTCACTTTGTATTCTCATTTTTGTTTGACTGCTAATTAAGCATAAAGAAACAATTAAGGGTTCTGAGTCTTCAAGAGCAACTCAATTACAATGAAATCAAAAGAACTGAATTAGCAGCAAAAACAGGCCACTGATTAAGAAAAGGGTTAGAAAGAAAACCTGCAGCCACTGGGGCCCTCCAGGACCGGAGTTGGGGACCCCTGTCCTAGGTGGTCTCCCATCCAAGTACTGAACAGGCTTAGCTCCAGGTGGACGTCCTCTTCTGAAGTGCAGGTGGTGGGGCTGCTGGGTAGGTGAGAAGGTTCTGATTGATGCAGGGCTGGACACTTGAGCCCCCTCGACTGATCCTAACTATACATTTAGCTCCATTAGCCTGCTGGGAGAAGCAAAGCGTACCTTTTTGTTAAGTGTGTTACACCGCATGTTGATGTCTTCCAGGTCCTGCTCCAGTTTCTGTGTGTTGGTCGTTTTGGCCGCACTCTGAATGAGGCCTTGACCAATCCAGTTGACATCCTGCAGCTTGCCTTGCAAGGGCTCAATTTCTTCTTTCTGGAATACCTACAGATTTAATTCAAATAAACGGGGTTATGATCTCTTAGTGAGGGTACAGTTTAAATCACAGGTTAGATTCATTGCAGCACCCATACGTCTTGGTTGGCCTCAACCCATCGTAGCCGACCCAGCATTTGGGAGACGAGTTAAAAACAATTAGAACAACAAAGCTGGCAGCTCCAGCCTGTCCGTTTTCTCCAAAAGAACATCAAGTTGAGTTCTGACCATTGCCACAAAGTCCTACAGGCCACCACACTACCGGCTCACTTATTACTCCACGCGTCTGGGGTTCTCTAAAGGACCCCAGCAACAGGCTTGTCCTTCATTGGGAAATTGCAGTGCGTGAAGACAAGGACCACCTGAGCACCTCCAGCTTACGGTTGATTTGAGAAAGCACTCGGACCCCTTGACTTTCTGCACACTTCATTGTGTTAAGCAGATATATTGGCCATTTGTGACCATCGATCTACACTCAACAACCCATAATGACAAAAGTGAAGACGTGTGACCAGAAAGGCGAGTATTCAAAATCGCAAAATGAAATTTCTCGGACCCTTAGCTGTGGCCCTCCAGATTGTGCGCGGGTGCCTCCAGGTTGCTTTCATTCTCCATGAGATGCTTCCAGAACTTGACTGGTGTCCACCGGTAGAAGACTGGATTGACCGGTCATCGATCAGAAGGGGCACATGTGTCCCTGTGTTAAGGTTGAGTACATGCACTGATTATTACACCCACCACATGACATACCACCCGGATTAGGACCCGAGTGCGGCGTGTCCAGAAGGCCCCGCAATTCACGCTGCATATTAGGAGGAAAAACTAAGCCACAAAAGTCCAAGGAACTCTCTGTAGACCTCCACGATCAAATTTTGTGGAGGCACAGACAGAGGCATGGAGATCAAACCATTCCTAGAAGTCTGAGGACCATGGAGGCCTCGACAATTGTGAGATAGAAGACGTTTGGAACTACCAGGACTCTTCCAAGAGTGTGCCGCCCAGCCAAACTGATTAACTCGGAAAGAAGGGCTTTGGTCAGGGAGGTGACCATAAAAAACCCAACGGTCAGTCTAGGAGAGCCTTCAGAAGTCATCTGCTGAGATAGAAGAACCTGGCAGGAGAATGACCATCTCAGCAGTGCTCCATCAATCATGTGTTTATGGTATGGTGAATAGATGGGCCTTGGGCAGGGTGGTGACCAAGAATCAAATGATGTGAGAAGCAGCCTCGACGGGGACAGACACCAAGACAGCTTATGTCCAAAGCACACACCTTTTACCGTATATGCTCCAATAGAGGCCCCCGGTGTTTATTTGCAAAACTAGCCTCATCTCCCGGCGCTTAATAGAGACCGGCTGCTATTAGAGACCGGCTATTGTTAACAAAAACCTTCAGAACACAATATTTTTTTGCGAGTGTCGGTACAGGTAGGTACAGAAAAATATCGGCTAATATTACAAACAGCTACTTTATTTGGATTTCACATGCCGCATAAGACTGTTAAAGATAAATGGCAATGTCTTTCTGTACATTTCGCTGCTCTTCGTCATTCGAATCCGCAATGACAAGAAAATTCCACTTTAGTGGATACGAAGACGGCAGGTCTTTCTTTGTTACTCCCCTCTCTGCCCAAAGGGTAGATTTCGTAATCCAGGGCCTCGCAGGTCCAAAATAAGTAAATGTGTCCCGCGTCCGACGACCTAGGCTAATCTCGTTGGCAGTAAAAAACGATAAGGAATGTGCAGCTGGTTAAAAGTGATGAATCTTCACGGAGACTCTTCATAGCAAAACACATTTATACCACTCTCTGTTTATCACTTTATAACGACCATATTCTGGTCAACCCGGCACGAAAATGAAGCAGTTTTAGAAACCAGTATATTCGTATTTCTTATATATGCAACGTGCTGATATGCACACGTATTACGCACGTCTATAAAGATACAGACGCTTACAATGTACGCTAGTAGGCAAATATCAAAGACCCGGCTACTGTTAAGAGACCGGCTACTATTTGGCTGCATCCCCTCTGAAGCCCGGCGCTTATTAGAGACCGGCGACAATAAGAGACTCTGCGTTTATTGGAGGATAAACAGTATTTGTTTTTCCAGTACAGTGCACCAGTCACTCACAGTCCTTCGCTCTTTTAGTCTTTTCTGGCCACCTACACTCCTCTCTCATAAGCTTCGTCTCGCTCCCTCCCAACTCCTGCTCTTTGACTGGAGAGAGGTGGCTCCTTTTATGCAGTACCCGGATGTGCTCCAGGTGCTTCTCGACGATCCTCCTGCAGCTCTTCCGGGTGTGGCGGAAGTGCTGTCTGAGCACCCGGAAGCACACCAGGTGTATCTGTCTCCTGGCCAGGCAACACTCCATGTTATGGCGGAAGTGCTGCCGTCCACGTCTCTGGGAAAGTCTGGCCGGACCTTGGTGGTGGCCACGTGTCCCAACCAAGTGGAGCTTCCCAGCTCCAAACATGTGGCCCACCTGCGAACCAGGGCGGTTGCCCTCTCGTGTCCCGGGGGAGGTATTGGTCCTCTCCCAGTCCTTCCAGCTTCCAGGCACCCCGGCTGTGCAGACGCCCCAGCCACCTGTTACACTGGTCACTCAAACAGAGTATCGCAAGTCCACTGATGAGATGAAGAGCACTTGTCAGGAGGATGACCATCTCAGCATCACTCCAGCAGTCAGGCATTGATGGTAGAGAAGCTAACGTCTGCTTGGAGTTTGCGAAGACCAATGGAGACCATGAAGAAAAAGATTCTCTGGTCTGATGACACAAAAATCTTTGGGCTGCTCTGCTGCTCGCGGATGGTGATGCAGATGTGCAATTTAAACAGATTGTTATTTTCATGGGAATTGTTACATATGCATAATAGAACTAACTATTTTACATTACATCGAGTAATTAACCATAGTATACAATAGTAAAACGTAATAAATTGAAAGAAAATTATGTTTCATGTTGCATTAGAGGCATTTGGTGCGTTATACATTTTCATCCTGCTTGGCTTTGAAATTAACACGCAAATACTTTTTAAACTTACACTTTAACTGAAAACGTAACAATTTGTAAGAGCTGAGAGCACAGGAACTGTGTCTGACAAAAGCATTCACACCAATGAGAGGTGAGAGGAGGGCGGGACTTGAAAAAATCTCTTGGTGATAGTCTCGTCTCAAATTTTTCATTTATAATATATATAAACCAGTAATGGCGTACTGCATGATAACGTGCAGTGAATACACTTGACTTGAACATTCATAGTCTTCATCCTCTTTCTCTGTACGTTTATCATTCATTTGCTCAGAGGTTAATGCGCTTGCTGCTTCCTGAGCAGCTCTTCTTTTCTCTACCATAGCGGCCCGCTTCTTCTCTTCTTTCGTCGGCATCTTTTCGCGGTAAAACTGGCTACGTTAGTTTTTGTGTTAGAATTACTTAGTAAACTTTCTTTACTTTTTCACTTAAGTCTTCAATCTGTCTCAAGAATGATTAGCGAAGGTGGCAGGGAATGAGAACGGCACCCACACGCACGCGCCACACGGCCGCCCTGCTGCGTGCTGCTGAGAGTTCATTCTACAATAAAATAAAATAAAAATAAAAAGAGTAATAAAAATCTTCACCCCAAAAAGCGGATAGTAGACGTCACGTAGTATATGTGTACCAAATTTCAAGTCAATAGGTGAAACGGTTTGCGAGCTACAGGTGATTTAAAATCCTGGACAGACAAACGAACAGCCATGGCACCGTATTATAGAAGAAGATATTATATATTTATTTTATTTATATAAATAAATTATATATATATATATATATATATATATATATTCACCCCTGCTCACTTCGCTCACCAACTTCCCCGTCCTGCGCTATGCACCAGCCACTTCACGTTTTTGCCGCTCGCGTATGTATATTCACTTTCACTAAACAACACATCTTTTAATTCTTGCGGATACTCCTCTCCATTGGGAAGAAACACTACTTTTCCCTGATGGCAACACGAATTAGACGATCTACAAGTGTCTGACTTAAAAGATTAAATCCAAACAATATATTCGATCTCTTTTCGCTGTTTCGTTATTTTTACCAAGTAATAATTTCCATTTGTTTGCGCTAAGGTGATCTTTCTTTATCATTTGTTTAAAACTTTGCATACTTTCATTATCTCTAACGTGCTCTGCATGTGTATCGCACCATTTTTAATTTCTTTATGATGTTCTACTTTGTCATCTACTCTTTGTCTTTTATTTCCGGCCACAGGAGTGATTAAATCTCTTGGCACAAAGTTTTGTCTCGTGGGACATGAAAATATCTGTGTGAAAAAGCCACATCTCGTCCCAGAGAGATATATACACATACTGAACATATACATACGATCATACACATATACAGTGGGTGCGGAAAGTATTCAGACCCCCTTTAATTTTTCACTCTTTGTTATATTGCAGCCATTTGCTAAAATCATTTAAATTAATTTTTTCCCTCATTAATGTACGCACAGCACCCCATATTGACAGACAAAAAAAAGAATTTTTGAAATTGTTGCAGATTTATTAAAAAAGACAAACTGAAATCTCACCTGGTCCTAAGTATTCAGACCCTTTGCTCAGTATTTAGTAGAAGCCCCCTTTTGAGCTCATACAGCCAGGAGTCTTCTTGGGAAAGATGCAACAAATTTTTCACACCTGGATTTGGGGATCCTCTGCCATTCCTCCTTACAGATCCTCTCCAGTTCAGTCAGGTTGGATGGTAAACGTTGGTGGACAGCCATTTTTAGGTCTCTCCAGAGATGTTCAATTGGGTTTAAGTCAGGGTTCTGGCTAGGCCATTCAAGAACAGTCACAGAGTTGTTGTGAAGCCACTCCTTCGTTATTTTAGCTGTGTGCTTAGGGTCATTGACTTGTTGGAAGGTAAACCTTCAGCCCAGTCTGAGGTCCTTAGCACTCTGGAGAAGGTTTTTGTCCAGGATATCCCTGTACTTGGCCGCATTCATCTTTCCCTCATTTGCAACCAGTCGTCCTGTCCCTGCAGCTGAAAAACACCCCCACAGCATGATGCTGCCACCACCATGCTTCACTGTGGGGACTGTATTGGACAAGTGATGAGCAGTGCCTGGTTTTCTCCACACATACCACTTAGAATTAAGGCCAAAAAGTTCTATCTTGGAGTTTGCTAAAAGACACCCTCGATTGCAACCAGTCATCCAAGTGATGAGCAGTGCCTGGTTGTCTCCACACATACTGCTTAGAATTAAGGCCAAAAAGTTCTATCTTCGTCTCATCAGACCAGAGAATCTTATTTCTCACCATCTCAGAGTCCTTCAGGTGTCTTTTAGCAAACTCCAAGATAGAACTTTTTGGCCTTAATTCTAAGTGGTATGTGTGGAGAAAACCAGGCACTGCTCATCACTTGTCCAATACAGTCCCCACAGTGAAGCATGGTGGTGGCAGCATCATGCTGTGGGGGTGTTTTTCAGCTGCAGGGACAGGACGACTGGTTGCAAATGAGGGAAAGATGAATGCGGCCAAGTACAGGGATATCCTGGACAAAAACCTTCTCCAGAGTGCTAAGGACCTCAGACTGGGCCGAAGGTTTACCTTCCAACAAGACAATGACCCTAAGCACACAGCTAAAATAACGAAGGAGTGGCTTCACAACAACTCTGTGACTGTTCTTGAATGGCCCAGCCAGAGCCCCGACTTAAACCCAATTGAGCATCTCTGGAGAGACCTACAAATGGCTGTCCACCAGAGTTTACCATCCAACCTGACAGAACTGGAGAGGATCTGCAAGGAGGAATGGCAGAGGATCCCCAAATCCAGGTGTGAAAAACTTGTTGCATCTTTCCCAAGAAGACTCCTGACTCCAAGCTCAAAAGGGTGCTTCTACTAAACACTGAGCAAAGGGTCTGAATACTTAGGACCAGGTGATATTTCAGTTTGTCTTTTTTAATAAATCTGCAACAATTTCAAAAATTCTTTTTTTTGTCTGTCAATATGGAGTGCTGTGTGTACATTAATGAGGAAAAAAATAATTTAAATGATTTTAGCAAATGGCTGCAATACAACAAAGAGTGAAAAATTGAAGGGGGCCTGAATACTTTCAGTACCCACTGTATACTTGTATACATATATATATATATATATATATATATATATATATAAAGCGATAAGATGTCTGGTCCATCTATCCAGCATTCGTACCCCTGGTCGGTTGTAATGTTGTCCGGCGTCCACAAGAGGGCAGGAATGTCCTCTTGAACAAAGGCCAGTGAATGAA
Source organism: Polypterus senegalus (assembly GCF_016835505.1). NCBI lineage: Eukaryota > Metazoa > Chordata > Cladistia > Polypteriformes > Polypteridae > Polypterus > Polypterus senegalus. The sequence continues at coordinate 8,727,563 of NC_053169.1, forward strand.
GTGCATAGTGGCGGTGTCTGTGTGCCACATGGTCCAAAGCAGGACTGGCATGTCTGATGAAGAAAGGCACCAAGAAGCACAAAGAAAGAGGAGTGTAAAGGCTAGAATATCCAAAGGCATGTCAGGTGCACAGAGGTTCACAAACGCATGACGCGATTGAAACAGACGGACTTAGTCATGAAGCTCAATGGGCTGTTGCTGTGCTAGTAATTTAATAATCACGATGGGGTAAATGTGTCTGACAAGAAAATTAAAAAAAAAAAATAACTTTGATTGTATTAATTTCAGCAGCACTGAACTTTGGCCGCCCTCGACAAGATGCCATAAAGAGTGCAACAGGAGAGATTAATGACTTCCTGCTCATGGCCGGCTACTCCTGTTTTGATTGTTTTTGCCTTTTGTTTCACAGTAGGTGTTTAGGCCTGATATTTCACAGCACTCACTTACCACGTATTGGCAAAATAAACATCAGACTGAGAGCACTTAAGAAGGCGTAAAAAATGAGAATTTAACGGGGAAAACCAACACTTTTCAAAATAAAATAAACAGAAAAGAGAACATTCACAGATTACAAAGAACGCTGACTATCTCAAGGCTCAGCTGTTGTGGTGCACAGTTTGGTTTGCTCTGATAGAAAACCGATGAATCAGCCATGAAATATCCAAATGAACGGCAGGGGCATAAGGCTCATAAGAAAAGCCACCAGCACAGGCCCAGATAAATTATGGACTACTGTACTACAGCTTCAATTCAAGCGCTGAGGCATCAGCTAATGTATATGAAGTCGGCAGAGTGCAACATCAGTCCCCAATCCCTACGACGTCACTCACAGCACATCCATTGTAAGGTGTCTGTTTGTGATGCACCATCTGTTGGAATGACAAATGCAATGATTATGCCTCTGTTATATGCCATTTGGTATGGCACTTGCAAAGGCAGTGTTCATTTTTGGGATACACCATCTGTTAGAATGGCAACTGCAGTGCATTTTATTACTAAAAATATTTGTGATGTGCCAGCAACAGGCCTGACACATGGACAGACATAAGGTGGATTATCTCAAAACAAATAAGGGTGGCATGGTGGCACACCGTAAGTTGATCGTGGTTCACATTCCAGGTCCACCTTGCATGGAGTTTGCATGTTCTCCCCGTGCCTAGGTGGATTTACCTTCAGTTTTCTCCCACAGTGCAAAGACATGCAGGTTAGGTGGTCCGGCGATGCTAAATTTGCCTGAGTGTGTGCGTCTGTTCAGCCTGCGATGGATTGGTGCCCTGTTCATGAGTCGTTCGCGCCTTGCATCCAATGCTTGCTGGGATAGGATAGGCTTAAACCAATCAATCTAATTCTGAGTTGCAGTGGGGTGGGCAAACCCAATGCTCTAAGCACCAGGTGCAAGGCTGGAATGCACCCTGGATGGACCACCAATTTGTACAAACAGAAAATACAATAACATCCATCCATCCATTATCCAACCTGCTATATCGTAACTACAGGGTCACCGGGGTCTGCTGGAGCCAATCTCAGCCAACACAGGGCGCAAGGCAGGAACCAAACCCCATGCAGGGCACCAGCCCACCGCAGGGCATACACACACACACACACACACTAGGGACAATTTAGAATCACCAATGCACCTAACCTGCATGTCTTTTGGACTGTGGGAGGAAACCGGAATACTCTGAAACACGGGGAGAACATGCAAACTCCACACAGGGAGGACCAGGGAAGCGAACCCAGGTCTCCTTACTGCGAGGCAGCACCGCTACCCACTGTGCCACCATGCCACCCTTACCATAACATTCTCCAAGCAATTGAATCCATCTCAGGGTCCTTAGGATTGGAGCCTATCGCAGCAGCATCAGACATAAGGCAGGAGTCAGCCCTCAAATGATGGCAGCATACACCGACACAGCATAATACAAAAGTAGCAAACCCATTTAAACCAGTTCAGCATCCAAGGGAAGCCAAAGCCTCTCTTCTCAGCACTGGATACAATGCAGGAACCATCTCGGCAGACAATGCCAGACCAGTTATGTAATTTAATACAACATATCACACTCAAAGCCAATTTTATCCAACTCAGAGTCATGGAGGGGGATTAGTGCCGATCCTGGCAGCACCGTGCACAGGGCAGTCGCCAAACCCTTGTGGGAGGCCAGTGCAGCCTGCCATAATACAACATTTAATCCATTACTAACTCATGGGGGCTGGGCTCCATCCCAGCAGCATCGGACACAAAGCAAGAACGAACACAACATTCACCAGTATAGCATATGATGACATCCTGAAGCCCACTTAATCCAGTTCAGGACTGAAGGCGACCTAAAACTCAGGGATAAGGCAGGAACCACCACAGGGTGGGATGCCAGTCTATTGCAGCACTTAAAAAATAGATAGATAGATAGATAGATAGATAGATAGATAGATAGATAGATAGATAGATAGATAGATAGATAGATAGATAGATAGATAGATAGATAGATGTGAAAGGCACTATATGATAGATAGATAGATAGATAGATAGATAGATAGATAGATAGATAGATAGATACCCTGGTGTACCCTATGATAGCTGGGATAGGCTCCAGCAGAGCCCTGCTGTTCAGGACAGAGTAGGTTAGAAAATAACTGACTGACCTTTCAGAGTGGGGTGGCATTGTGGCACAGTGGTAGCGCTGCTATCCTCACAGTAAGGAGACCAGGGTTCATGTCTGGGTCCTCGCTGTGCAGAGTTTGCATGTTCTCCCAGTGTCTGTGTGGGTTTTGCCCGGATGCTCCGTTTTCTTCCCACAGTCCAAAGACATGCAGGTTAGGTGCATTGGTGTTTCTAAGTCGGCCCTAGTGTGTGGTTGGTGTGTATGTATGTGTGTGTGTGGCCTGCGATGGACTGGCACCCTGTCCAGTATTTGGTTCCCTGCCTTGCACCCTGTGATAGCTGGGATAGGATCCAGCAGACCCCCACTGTTCAAGACAGAACAGGTAAGGAAATGACTGACTGACCTTTCAGAGTGGGGTGGCATGGTGGCACAGTGGCAGCGCTGCTATCCTCACAGTAAGGAGACCAGAGTTCATGTCTAGGTCCTGTTTCCATGTTCTCCCCATGTCTGCATGGATTTCCTCCCAAAGTCCAAAGACATGCAGGTTAGGTGCATCAGCGCTGCTAAACTGGCCTGAGTGTGCGTTCACCCAGCAATGGAGGACTGGCCCCCAGCCAGGCGCTTGTTCCTGCCTTGCACCCTATGCTAGCTGGGATAGGCTCCACAACACAACCATGTCCCTGATCAGGATGAAGGAGGTTAGAAAATGACTGACCTTTCAGAGTGAACTCTAGTATGAAAAGTGCTCTCTACTTGATGCAATCAAAAATGTGGTTTAAATGCAAAGCTATTTAAAAAGTATGGTAGGAGGAAAAGCTATAAAAAGAATAAACGTCAAGTTTCTTGGCGCATCAAGTTCAGTCCACCCAGAAACATCACATATCCTATAAAAGACACAGTCTGGCACGCCAGAAACGCTCCTACCAGAAAATGGGGTAATATTTCTTTGTGCCCATTTGACTGAGCTTCATATATGGGCTCCTCAGCATGTGTGCTCAACAAATGGCACATCTACCGAAACCGATATAAGGAACAAACTCAACAACGTGAATAATGGAAGAAACGTCCGACTCCTGATTAACTAGAAAAGCCGTCACGGCCAGCTGTAAACGTGCTTGGGAAAGCAATTAATGGGATGAGGTAACTGCAGTCCCTGGTGACTAAGCTTAAGACAAATGATCGGGAACGTGTGAATCAGAAAGACGGCCCTGGGGGAAGAAGCCCACGGCGACAGGCCAGACAGCGTCCTCGAATGCGCTTAAAAGGCAAAGCTCCAAAAACCAGACGGAGAGAGAGAGAGAGAGAAAGGGTAATGCGCGATTCCCCACATAAGACCACGCAGTTCCTAACCTGAGCAGGCTTGAGCTGCTAGGAGACGTCGATCAGGATGCCAAACTTTGCTGGCCATTTAAGCCGCTCGCCTCTATTTGACTCCTAAGTTTAATGCCTCCTGCCCCACGCTGGGGTGCTGATAAACAAGGAACTGAAAATCCTGCTCTCCTCAGTGTTGGGAGGCACGTGGCTCTCCATTTCTTTACTTCCGATACATTTAAATCAATGTTAAAAATCCGATAACATATAAACTTGACCCCTTTAAAACTCCACCCACATCTTGGACAGAAACAAGACATGGCCTTGGCATAGTCACCATGATCAGATTTATTGTATCTTTGACAACCTTTTCAGAATTTAATAATATAAATTTGGCCCTTAGAAACTCTACCCAGATCTTGCATGAAAACTAGGCATGGCTTTGGTAGAGTCGGCATGATCTGACTTATTGTATCGTCCTCATTAATAATATAAACTTATCACTTCAAAACTCCACCCACATCTTGGATGGAAATGAGACATGGCTTAAGTATAGTCGGCATCAGGTCAGGTCAGGTTGGGGAGCCTGCACTTGGTACAGCACATCACCACACCCTCCACACGACCAAACAGCTGGGGTTCCCAGTTGGTAACGCCCCAGGTAGATATGCAGTCTAGTCCCGCCCACTGGAAATGACCCTCTATCTGCCGCAGTCAGGTGTTGTGTGAGCATCCCCTTAGCCTGGTCCAGTCACTTAAGTCCTCAACAATGAGAATCCCGTGAGCTGGATCGTCCTTGTGCCCTAGTAGGCACAATCAGATTAAATGTATCTTCCACGACTTTTTGCATAATTTAATAATATAAACTTCAGACATCAAAACTCCACCCACCTCTTGGATGGAAACGAGACATGGCCTTGGCATAGTCGGCATGATCAGACTTATTGTATCTTCCACATTAATAATATAAACTTAGCACTTCAAAACTCCACCCACCCAATGAGACATGGCCAAGGTATATTTGGCATTTAGTCAGGTCAGGGCAGGTTGGAGAGCCTGCACTGGTACAGCACATCACCACACCCTCCACACGACCAAACAGCTGGGGTTCCCAGTTGGTAACGCCCCAGGTAGATATGCAGTCTAGTCCCACCCACTGGAAATGACCCTCTATCTGCCGCAGTCAGGTGTTACGTGAGCATCCCCTTGGCCTGGTTCAGCCACTCGGGTCCTCAACAATGAGAATCCCGTGAGCTGAATCGTCCTTGTGCCCTAGTTGGCACAATCAGATTAAATGTATCTTTCACGCCTTTTTCATAATTTAATTATATAAACGAGACTTCAAAACTCCACCCACATCTTGGATGGAAACGAGACACAGCCTTGGTATAGTCGGCATGATCAGATTAATTGTAACTCCCACAACTTTTCCATAATTTAATACAATTTCACCGTGCAGCAACCCTGCGTGGAAGTGAGAAAAAAAAGTTAAAAGGGAATGCAGACCTTTACCCTGCCGTAAATCACGCCATCCATCATCCGTCCATTCATCTGGAGGCCCAAATTATTTCGGGAGACTTCAACTTTAGGAGAAGGTTGAATGTCGACAGCAGCAGCAGCATCCATGCAGGCCACACTGTCCTGGAGGAGCCGGTCATCGACATTTAGCCAGTAAGGTTTCACTTGAGAAGGTCGAGGTTCATCCAGTAGTTCCAGTGTGGGCAGCTCTTCATAAGGAGCCCGCAGGTCGCTGTCTGCACCGTAGACATTTTCAATTTTGTCTGTTATTCCACACAACGTATGAAGTGCTTCCTCTCTGCCCCCCAGTCTTTGACTCAGATGATCAATGATGACTTCATCCACCATCTCTGGACATATCATGACATTGTTCTGGAACTTTCTGGCCATCTCATTGTGCTTTGGAGTGCTAAGTTGCTCCTCGTTATCAGAGTTGTCCACAAATTCAAGTCTGACATCTTCTAAGAAGCAAACATCGTCAGAAGAGATGGCAGGACTGGCATTTTTGTCGGGGACGTCCTGTTGCAGTTCAATTTCTGCCAGTGGGCTGCACACACCAGAGTCATCTTCCGATGCCACGGAGCTCGGGGTCCGCTTGCTCTTACTCTGCTCCGACAAATCAGACTCATTAGCGCTGTCTGCAAACTGGGCTTCACTTTTATTAGCGTAGTCGATCAGATTGGTAGGGGCATATGTTCTCCACGAACGTCTCCTTTCGGTGTGGGACTTCACTTTAGGCATTACCGTCCCTGGTGTTCTCCTCACATTGGCACTGAGCTTTAGGGCATCCAAAATCATCTGCTCGTCCAGCCTGCTTGCCTCACGACTCCGCAGCTCATAAACGCTGGAAGATGCCAGGAGGCCATTGCTGTAAAAAGTGCCATTGTCCATAGTCCTGAAACTGTAGGGAAGGGTGCGCTCGGTGAAATGTCGGGATGACAGGCTGCCCTTGGACTCTGCGTCAATCTGCTCGTTCAGTCTCACCGTGTCATATATGGATCGCTGAGGGACATAGCAATCGTCGATGTTCAAGTCCTCTTCCTCGGGCTTCCCAACGCAGGTCGGGTTCTGCCGCAAGCAGTCGGGCCTACTCAGGGGCTTTCCCATTTTGGTGTCAAAGTGTTGCCGGTGGTGTAAACGCACACCGCATGTCCTGGAGTACCAGAAGTATCAGCAGCCTCCCTGCACTTTACGAGGAGGAAGAGGAGACATTCTGTGCTGTGGCATTTCCCAAAAATGAACAAAGCTGACTCCCTGTCCAAGGAAAAGTTTATATGAAGAATCCAAAGAAGGAAACAAATGACATCCTCATGGAAGGACCAAAGGCAGGTTACTGTTTTTTTTTTTTTTTTAAATAAAGGAAAAGTTTCCTTGGAGAAGAAGGACACGTAGTGTCAAAGTCTGTAAACACGCTCACGTGACCAACGATCAACCAAAAAAGCAGAATGCCGAATTGTGCCGTAACTCACAATGCAGCTCCGGGCAGCCCGGCGTCTCTTAGTTCTTTGTTCAGCAGCAGAAGATCCACGGTGGGTGAATGAGCTGAGCACGGCCCCCCCAAACCCGACCACGACCCCACCATCCCCAGACCACAGCGGCTTTAAAACATTACCACAACAATGACTTCACCCGGGGAAAAAAAGAAAACTCCCGTGCTCCTGCTAATGCCTTTCTATGTCTCCACTTAGGAAGGCATCACGGTGTCCGTTTAAAAAAAGCTCGGCACTAAAAAAAAGTTGGGAATGATCTGCTTCTTCTTCTCTCTCTGTTGTCCCGTTCATACACATAAATCCAAATCGGTACTGCATTTAATACGAAAGAAACACGTGAAAAATAAATAAATAAACAAGTCCAACTTTCGTAACACAAAAGGCAATCCCGAGGCAGCCTGCGTGCGCCTGCTGCTGATAAAGCGGCTCTCGTGCTTTGCTGGAGTTGACAGGGCGCCCTCCTCGCAGCCCGCCTGACAGGACACGCCCCCTTCTCATTATTCCGCCAACATCTGCCGCAGCTCCGATTGTACTGCGCGGCCTGCGCCCGTGCTGACTGTGAGCGCTGAACGCTTGACCTCGCGCACTCCGGGCCCACATGACTTAATTCCTGAGTCATCTTTTCACTCCTTTGTCTTATTGTAGGGGGGTTGAGGGGGATGTGTTTGGAACAAGGCGACGCTCAAGCGACAGGACAGGCGTGTGAGGGCTTGACGCGAAGTTTATACCTTCCGCGGTGTCCTCCTTCTGCTGAGTGCGAGCCAGGGTGGCCAGACGTCCCGAGTTGAACCAGCAAATCCCCAGTCCCGCATTGTCACTGAAAATCCCGGCTGAACAAAAATTGTATGTAGAAAAAAATATTTCAAAAAGATTGGCTTGATTGTATGGAATGCTATATACTTTTAAAAAATTCAATAAAGGATAAAAAAGATTTTAAATGACGTAATTGTATTAAAAATGCACTCAAAATTATTGTTTTTCATGTACTAAGAACTTTCGTTTATATGTGACTTAAAATAAAATCGTGGGGCGCACATAAAAGAATGAATTCAATTAAAACGCATAGATTTGTAAAAATTTCTAACCAGCTTAGCTATGAAAAGAAAATTACACATCATACATAAAATTTGATTAAAGTGTGTAGGATAATGGTTATAATTGGAGAAAGTTTCCAATCCTAAGAGTTATGTTTTTTTAATCATTTACAGAATCTATGCATGTTAATTGAATTAAAGGAGTTCTTTTATGGGCGCCCCGCGATTTTACCTTTAGTCTCATATGACCAATAAAATCTTAGTACAAGAATTTTTTTTTTTTTTAAATTTTGAGTGAATTTTTTAATACAATCGCGTCACTTATTTTATGCATTTTAGCCACCCTATTACCACACGGTCTTCAGCGCGTTACATAAACCTTGACTTGGATAGAAAAGTGATTTGACAGAAATGACATTAGCGACAGAGTGGAATCGTACTTACGGATTTAAAAGTGAAACGTTCAGGAAATCCTAAGCACGGTGACACGTCACAGGTGTGGAGCGCTGGCTGGGAATGCGCGTTGGTCTACTGGCGCCTCGAACCTTCACTCCAAAGCCCAAAACTTCATCCACTGAACCAATACCGCTAAACACTGAAAGGAGTATTTCACCAAATTTGTATATAAATGTTAGGATATAGCGGGTTGGATAATGGATGGGTCGGTGAGGAAAGAAATGGGTAAAATTAAAAGGAATAAAAATGTGAACTTTCGTCCATTTGGCTAAACACCCAGCACTCTAAGCGCTTGAGCCGCGCTACTTAACCGTCACACTGAAGTTACTGGACAACACTTCAATATCAATTAATCAAAATCATTTTTTAAATTAATTTGTCTATGGTCTTGAACCTTCGACCGTTTGATCGAAAGTTCAACACGCTATTTGACCAACACCGCTAACTTTTCATATTTGTGTGTGTTGGCTAAAAGCATTATATATACACATATATATAGGTAATCACTGAAAGTAAAATAAAAAGAAAGGAGAATTTGAAATTTGGCGTAATTAACGTACAGATCCCGGATAAAAACTGAAGAAATATTGCATTGTCAGAGATCTTCATGCGTGCAAAGTTTGAAAGCAATCAGTTCAGTAAAAGGGGGTAAAAAACCGAGTGCAAAATTTGACCCAGACAAAGAGGGCAAGTTCAAGAAAATCGTGATAATAATAATAATAATAATAATAATAAGAAGAAGAAGAAGAAGAAGAAGAATTCATTTTTATATTGAATATCTAGTTAAAGAGGTTCGCTACATTTTTGCAGACGGCCTGGCGTTTCACCTTTCATGAATTCAATTTATTACTGTCAGCTGAATCCGGGTGTTTTAATTCGTGCTGTGCGCTCGTGCCGTCGTCGTCCGTTACTCACGCTTATCATGGCTGCTCGTGCTCGAATTCTTTTTCTAAGTTTAGTGATACTGATGAAGACTTTTCGACTAACAAGGTAGCTCGTGTCTGCTTATCTTATCTGCATTCTATTTAAATGCATCGTATTTATGCAATGTCGTATTATATGAAATATAAATCAGGTTATAAGTTATTTCACACATACCCGTACTTCTGTGACTGTTTTATATATGTACTTATTTACATACATGTTTAGATTATACATGTATATACGTCTACACTTAAAATGATCTTTTTCCATTGGTCGCTCGAAACGGTGGCTGTCTTGATCTGTCATTTTAGAAATCTGGCAAACCTGGTGGAAGCACAAGGACCTCGCGCCGATGCGCTCTTACGTGTTTCTCCGTTTCTACAGCGTGTCGCACCATTCAATGGAATAAACGCTACGGGGGTCCATGCTAATTATACGGCGCCTTCACAAAGCGGTCAGACACCTTCAACTTCTTCACATTTTGTGCCCCTCAAAAATTTTTCCTCCAACAAGCAACACTCCGTACACCCCCCCCATGACAACGCAATAATAATGTATGCATTTATCTAAAACAAAAACACTGAAATATCCCATTGATACAAGTATACAGTACTCACATTCAGCTCCTATATGGGAATTCAGGGGTGTCAGGTGTGTCAGAGGCTATCCGAGCAGCTCAGAGTGCAAACCAAGAACCAATGAGACCCCAGTATATCATAACTAGAATTCTCAGAACTGTAGGGGTCCCCAACTAGTGTGATGCCTTTACAGGGAGTGCGACAAACAGGAAGGCTGACTTGTAATTTGTCAGTATTGTTTGGTGTCAAGTGGAGGTGGAGCCGATCCCAACAGCTCAGGGTGCAGAGCAGGAGCCCTCCCTGAATGAGACCATTATATATACCAGTATAATATAATGCAGCATTCTCAAACTGTAAGGATTCCCAACCTGGGGTGCCCACAACTCCAGGGGGTGTGAGATGGCATTGCAGGGGGTGTGCCAAAGAGGAAAGCAGCATTGTGATTCACCAGTGATGTTCAGTGTCAGGTGGGGGCACACAGCTTATCAATGCTGCTTATAGCTCAGAGTGCAAATCAGAAACCAACCCTGAATGAGACCCCAGTTATAACATAATGTAGCACTCTCCAGGGGTTTTGAAACTGGGGTGCCAACATCCAAGATAGAATTTCAGGCAGGTGAGACAAAGAGGAAGGCTGCGTCGCAATTGGTCAGTCCTGTTCAGGGTCAGGTGGAGGTGGAGCCTATCCCAGCAGCTCAGAGTGCAAAGCAGGAACCAACCTGTGAATGAGACCCCAGTATAGCATAACGTAGAATTCTCAAACTGTGAGGGTTCCCAAACTGGGGTACTCGCACCTCCAGGGAGTGTGTGATGGCTTTGCTGGGAGTGCGACAAAGAAGAAAGCTGCATCGCAATTGGTCAGTCCTGTTCAGTATCAGGAGGGGGCGGAGCCTATCCCAGCAGCTCAGAGTGCAAAGCAGGAACCCACCCTGAATGAGACCCCACTATATATCAGAATAACATAATATAGCATTCTGAAACTGCAGGGGTTCACAACCTGGAGTGCCCGTACCCCCAAAGGGCTGCAAGATGGCATTTCAGGGGGGTGCAACAATGAGGATGGCTGCATTGCAATCGGCCAAAATCAAAGTGAGGCGTGTTGTCCAACTTTGCTGTGTTGCAGTCGGTGTCTTGCAGCGCATCATCATTTGTAGTTAGGGGCACCAGAGGACTGGACATGCATTGGTCACCTGTGAATGAGCCACGGGTCCCTCGCTGCGGACAGGGCATTCTTGAAGGGGTTATACCTTTTTTTTTGAATGGAGTTTGGACCTTCAATGATCCCCAGAGAAGGCTGAGGTCTAGTATTGATTTCCGTGCAGGCCCCTTATCGTGAAACGCCACCCATTTGGAGATTTGATTCACATTTTTGTCTTTCAATGGAGACTGAATTGGCTGTAACACCTGATGCTCCCACTCAGCCCATCTCTCCTGCTGGTGGTCCTGGCAGTAGAGCAGGAGTCTCAACTGTGTGGTGCGTCTGCTTTTGAACTACATTGCAGGTGTCATTGGTTTGGGGGTGGTGGGGACAAAGTTTGTCGACTGTTTTTCAGCACTTTGGCGCACAACACCCGCCACATGTATCTTCATGAGCTGGGTAAAACGTACTAAGTCCACTACTAGGTTTGTCTTCTCCTGCACCATAAGATTAATACACACACAAACCTTACAATTTCAAAATATGACATCAATGGATCATAAAGTGACGCCGCTACGAACGCATGACAGTCACAAGCCAGTTATCCCTGTGGTAAGATTTCTGAAACACAAATTAACACACGTGATGTCTACACAATGTCACACACAAACGCTTAGATGGCATTTTCAGGGTGCCGGCCAGGTAAGCAATAACACCCTGGATCTAGAGGGGGTGTTGTCGGTAGAGGGACGTCAACTGGAGGATGTGAGGTAGGCCTGGTGCCTGGTCCTGGTCTCGCACCTTACTCATGTGTGCCTTGATCTGGTGCTTTCATTACAGACAACATGATGTCATTTGAATTGTGTATAATGGATTGAGGATCACTTTTTTTGTCTTTTGCTTGTTTTTACCACACATGAAAATCCTACTAGTCAGGAGTTTACCACACAGCAGTCAATACACAGAAGAGGGTAAAGTTTAAAAAACAAAATGTCTGCTGTGTCCCGTCCCCAAAAGTACACGGGCTCCAAAGTTCACATTAAACCCAAAGTCTGAAGTGCTTTGACTAAAGAAAGAAATAAAAGAACAACAACAGAAGCAGTTCATGAATTGGTGGAAACACTCAAAGGCTATAATAATAATAATATCATGATTATTATTATTATATCTAGTCCTATTATTTTGAACCATGGACAGATCATAAAGAAAAAATCCTAATGGTATGTGTATGTATACCTCCATCCATCCATCTCTCTAACCCACTTCATGAGTGCAGGGTCTCGGGGAAGCTGGAGCCTATCCCAGCATCACTAGGCACAGGGCAGGAATAATTCCTGGACAGGATGCCAGTCCATCACTGGGTGAAAATACAATCGCCGATTTAGTGTCACCAGTCCACCTAACCCGCATGTCATTGGCCTAGAGGAGGAAAACACACGCAGACACAAGGAGAACACGCAAACATCATGCAAAGAGCACCTGGGACTCGGACCCCAGTCTGCACCTGCACCACTGTGCCACCCTAGATAGATAAGCTAGCTAGCTAGGCAGATAGATAGAAAGACAGACAGACATCCAAGGCACTATATAATACATAGATAAGATAGATATGACAGACATTAAAGACACCATATAAGAGATAGATGTTAAAGGCACTATATAATAGATAGACAGAAACATATGAAAGACACTATATAATAGATAAACGTTAAAGGCACTATATAATAGATAGATAGATAGATAGATCTATCAGCCCGTTGAAAGTTCTTCCAGCAGAGTCTCCTGTGTGCCACCTGCCGAGATGCCCTCTGTGTGTCTGTCTGTGTGTGCTTTCTTTCTCTCTGCCACTCTCTCAGAAAGCTGTGACTGGTAAAGCACACAGTTGTTGCCAATCTCAGAGGCTATAGCTTGTCACTCCTTCAGATTTCTGAGAGGTGTCGTGGTGGTCTCCCTCATTCATCTTGTTCAGTTTTGGTGGGCAGCCTGCTCTAGTAGATTTACAGCTGTACCGTACTCGTCTCATGTAACTTGTTAGCGAGTGATGTCGTTGTCCCCTGACGTGAGCTTTTCACCGAGCTGCTTGGTGTGTTTTTTTTGTCCCACCATACTGACTCGCCACAAGTTGGCTTTTCGACATACAACTGAACTGGTGATCTCCAATGATGGGACATCTCAAACCAGTTGCCTGCACCCCTGATTATTTAGGGGTGTCATATTAAAGGGGGTGAATACTTACATGATCGATTATTTTGTGCTTTATATTTTTAAATGAATTTAGATCACTTTGTTTTCACTTTGACATTAAGGAGTCAATTTCTGCTGTCTGGCGTCAAAAAAGCCAAATTAAATCCTCTGGGATTCAAAGTTGTATAACAATAAAAAGCGAAAACCTCCAAGGGGGTGAACACTTTTATAGGCTCTTTATGTTTCCCATAACACGCACGTCAATAACAGATAGGAAAAGACCACCAAGTTAGGAAACACCATCGGAGGTGACGAGCAGGTGTGCAGTTCCTCACAGAATTTCACACAGGGCTGAGCATCTTAAAAACATCTTGAATTACCGGGAGCACAGCACACGCCCCACCAGCATATTCCTCATTCGGATTGTAAAGCCCCCTTCAGCTAAGACCACCTGCACTGCAGGACGTCACCAAGCCCAGGTTTCAAGGTCTTGAGTTTCTGAAGATGAAACAGCCAAGACTTTCTTTCCTTTGTGGTTGGCACAATAGCACATTTTGGTCCAAGTCAGCAGTGAATCATGGACTCTGATGTAACGTCTTAAAAGTGTAAAAAGCCAACTCACGCAAGTATCGAGTTACCATCTTCATTCCCACCACATGCCCCAGAGGGTTACAGAGCTTGTTTCTCCCTATATCCAGTTCAACAGAATGACCCACCAGAGAAGCAAAGTTGGAAAATAAAACCTGTGGAATTCCGTGGTTGGTGCTACAGCTTTAAGGTTCCAGTTTAAAAACCATCCCGGTCCAGTCACCATCTTTAGAGTTTGTACCTTCCCTGTGCCGGTCTATGGTGGTGAAGCTGGAGCTGAGCCTAAAGACAAAACTCTCGGTTTACCGGTTGATCTACATCCCTGTTGTGTAGGTATTGACCAAAAGAATGAGATGACGGGTACATGGGTGGCTGGGATGACACTCCAAAACAGGGTGAGAAGCTCAGCGATTCGGGAGAACTTCAGGGTAGAGTCACTGCTTCTCCAGATGGAGAGGAGCTAACAGAGAAGGTTTGGGAATGTCAGACGACTTCCCTCTGGAGCTGCTCCAGGCATGTCCCACTGGGAGGAGACCCTGCGGTAGAAGCAAGACACACTGGAGGGATTACATCTCTCAGCCTTAGCTTCGGAACGCCTGGGAATTCCACAGGAAGTGCTGGGATCTGTAGCTAGCAGGCAGGGAAGTCTGGGCTGCCACCACAACCCTCGCCGGGAAAAACAGTTTTAGAAAATGGGATGAGATGATATGAGACATTCCACCAGAGTCTACATGGGCTTACCTGCAAAAGACTGGTGTCCTTTGTCAGAGAAGACAGAGGCTGGCGGGCATCCCGACTGGGACGGATGGTTCCTTACAACTTGGTAATGGAAGGGAGGAAGGAGGCCACCTCTCGGGCCAGGTGCTTCCTCTGGTATGACAAGGAACAGCAGTTCTCTGGTAGGTCTCCCATATAATCACTTGGAGCAGCAAGGGAACTGGTGCTCGAATGGGCAGCCCTGCTGTGTCTCATGGGAGCCGCTAGGGGGAGCTGCGGGGAGGAAGTTTCCTCATTTTAGGGAGATACTCCCGGGGTCTGACATAAAGGAAGCCACTCCTCTTCATTCGAGGAGTCAGAGTCAGTGGAAGAGGATGAAGCTCACTGAGGAGGAGTGGAGGAGAGAGAAGAGACTCAGTGAAGGAAGAAGAACCTTTTCTTGTAATTGCAACTTTAGAGAATCCTGTGAGAGGTATGTGTGCACAATAAACCATTTGCTTGAACCCACGACTATGTAGAGTTGTGGTTGTGTTTGGAGTGCTGCAACACCCCCTACTGGTCACACCTTCTATTTTTAAAAAAATGCACAGGTTGGGTCGACTAACGACTGTATGAGAAAAAGATTTGGAATCCGCATTTGAGGATAATTCGTGTTGCCCTTTCATGTTCTTGATTAGCATTTCAGACCCGCTTCAACTTTGGTTCCTGATTTAGCATTTAGGGTTAGGGCCAAAGATGGGGCTGATTCTTGGTATCAAAATACTTCCTGCTATTTTTGAATGTTTTTTTTTTTTTTGCTTGGTTACCTCCACTAATTTACCGTATATACTCGCGGATAAGTCAGGGCTTGATTTTACAGTATAATTTCCGGTATTATATAATGTCGGCCGTATAAGTCGAATGCAGAAAACTCACGGTATTGGTCCAAAAGATAACAATAGGCTAACGCCCACCTGAGAGAGTAACCACGGAGCACACGGCCTTTTGTTTATCTGTGTACTGTGCCTACGTGACCACATGGTAATACCCAAACTATTCTGAAGCAACGTTTGCAATGTTTTGTGCTTTTTTTTGTACCTCACCTTCTCATACACCTTTACCGTAAGAGCATCCCTTATCTACGATGAAGCTGGTTTTAATTTAAAATGTCGTTGAAGTAGCGAACAAAAGCGAAATTGGTAACTGCACTGCTGCAACAAAATTCAATGTGTCTGAGAAACTGGTGCGAGATTGGAAGAGGCAAGAAGATGTAAAAAAATAAAACAAAATTTAGTTGGCGCATTTTTGAATAGGCATATAAGTCGGATTCTGATTTTATGAACGATTTTTCGGGTTTCAAGACCTGACTTATATGTGAGTATATACTGAAGTTTTCCTTCTCTTTCCTTGGCAAACTTTGTTATATTTATCTAATACTGTATTTAGGTGACATTAAAGTGTGAATTTTAAATATTGTGATTACTGTGTGTGTTATTTAATTTATTTAGTAGTATTTTATAGTATAATTTATGAAGTTTATTCAGTTGTCTGCCCTGTCTCCTTCATGTAGAGCCAAAGCCTTTACAGTCTGGCTGAAGGTTAAGATCCTTCAAAGCTGCATTAAAGTGTTGGAGGATTTGAATCCATTTTGTAAACATCGGTTGAACGTTCTGCTTGTAGTGAGGCATGTCTGTGGCTGTCTGGAGGCCGATTGGTCATTTGATTACGTCTAGTTTTGGCACAAATCGAAATGTGATATGCATGGGGCTGCCGCAAAATGGAATGCAATACGTCTGCTTTGCGTTTAGTTATCACACGCAATCTGCCGGCAAAAATTAAAATGTAATACGCCTTTAAACCGAAGCGCAAAATGCGCACCCGTCATGATAAGCAATCAATCGTTTGGTTGATATGTTTTTAATTAGGATACGATAAAACTGTGCCAAAACTAAACTGCCCACTTGCACACGTATTGCATTTCAATGTAGTTAACATGTTTGGATTGCATTTCATCTTGGCACAAATAATCTTCTATGTATCTGTTAACATGAGGCCAAAACGAATAGATAAAAAAAAGATGTATCTTAAATTTTAATAAAAAGCCAATCAAAGACAGAGCTAAAAATATCCAGTGACATCCAAATAATTAGATCATCGGCTGACGTTGCAAGGGTCTCGTTTTTTCCGTTTCCTTTTATTACTCATCTGGCTCAGCGGTTGTGTTACTGAGACAACAAACAGATCAAGCAAACCTCTCACCGAGGGTCTCGGAGCTGTTGAGAGGTTAACTTTTTTTTTTTTGGCTTGAGCTCCATAAAGAAAAAAAAAAAACAAACTTGGATCATGGAGATCGGTGCAAGGTCACATCCTGCTTTATTCTAACACATGGAGCCAGAAGTGATTAACACGTACAATTCTCTAACCCACTTAATCCACGTCACAGTCCAGGGCGATCGGTGCCTATATCAGCAAAAACGGGCACAGGCCAGGAGCCAACCAGTCCACCTGAGGCCCCAGTCACACACAGGGACCACTGGGAAACACCCGTTGACCTTACCCACTGCTGCACTTGGCAGAAAAAGAAGGGCGTTCAAAGTTATTTTCTTAGTGGACAAAAAGGATGACAGGGAGATGAAGGTCAAAAAAGGTGATGGCAAACACGTAAAGCGGATTCAGATTAGGATACCCCCTGGACGCCTCACTGGGGGGGTATTTTGGTTCATGTTCAACCGGGAGGAGACCTCAGGGTAGGTACGGGACACGCTGGAGAGGTTATATAAACCCACTTGGGTAACCCACCAGAGGAGTTGGCAGGGAAAAAAGGACACCTGAGCATCATGGCTTAGACTGCTGCACCCGTGACCTGGACCTGGATAAGCATGAGAAGGTGGAGAGAGGGGATTCAGAAAGTATTCAGACACCTTCACTTTTAATACACTATGTTGCAATCGTTTATATTCATTATGTCCCTCATCAAACAACACTCAATATCTCAGAATGACAAAACAGAATTTTAGGAATTTTGGCAAATTATAAAAGAAACTGAGCTCTAACACAAGTATTTAAACCCTAAATTTAGATCATTCAATTGGCAGCGATTTCAGCTCATAGTCTTCCTTGGTTTGACTCCACAAGTTCTCACACACCTGCATTTGGGGATTTTCTGCCATTCTTCTCTACAGACCCTGTCTAACTCTGTCAGGTGGGATGAAGATTGTCGGTGGCCTGATGTTTTCAGGTCTCTCTCGTTATGTTCCATTAGGTTCAATGATCTTGCTGGGACACTCAAGAACATTCACAGGGTTGCCTGTAAGCCACTCCTGAGTCAATTTTTCCTTTGTGTCCTGCTGAGTCTGTGGTTCAGAGTGATCTGGAGCAGGTTTCCATCATGGATATCTCAATATTTTGTTCCATTCCCTCCATCCTGACTAGTGGACTACCCTGATGCTGCCACCACCATGCTGTTTACAGGACTCTCCAGAGCTGTTCAATTGGGTTCAGGTCTGGGCTCTGGCCGAGTCGTTCAAGAACATTCCCAAAGTTGACCCTAAGCCAGTCCTGTGTTGCCTTTACTTTGTGCTGAGGGTCTTTGTCCTGTTGGAAGGTGAACCCTCACCCTCATCTATGGTCCAGAGTGCTCCGGGGCAGGTTTCCATTATGGATATCTCTGTACTTTGCTCTGTTCAGCTATTCCTCCACCCTGACTAGTCCCCCTGTCCTTGATGCTACCACCACCATGCTTTAGAGAATTCCACAGGTAACAAGTGGTGCCTGGTTTCCTCAAGACTTGGTGGTTTGAACAGAGGCCAAGCCTTGGTTTCATCTTACCACAAAATCTTCTTTCTCATACGCCGACAATCCCTTAGTTTCCTTTTTCGTAAACTCCAAGTGGGCTTCGATGTGTCTTTTACCGAGGAGAAGCTTGTACCATTCCTTCTGCTCATCCTCTCAAGCTCTGTCAGGTTGGATGAGGTTTGTCAGTGGTCAGCTATGTTCAGGTCTCTCCTGAGATGTTTCTTTGGATTCAAGCCTGGGATCTGGCTGGAACACTCAAGAACATTCACAGAGTTATCCGCATGCCAATCCTGAGTCATTTTTCACTTTGTGTCCCACTAGAATGTGAACCTTTGGCCAGGTCTATGGTTCAGAGTACTCTGGGGCAAGTTTCCATCATGAATATCTCAATACTTTGCTCCATTCTCTCCACCCTGACTAGTGGACCACCCTGATGCTGACACCACCAAGCTTTTTTCAGGACACTCCAGAGCTGTTCGATTGGGTTCTGGTCTGGGCTCTGGCCGAGTCGTTCAAGAACATTCCCAAAGTTGACCCTAAGCCAGTCCTGTGTTGCTTTTAGTTTGCGCTGAGGGTCTTTATCCTGTTGGAAGATGAATCCTCAGCCTAGTCTGAACTCCAGAGTGCTCTGGAGCAGGTTCTCATTCAGGATATCTCTGTCCTTTGCTCCGTTCAGCTTTCCCTCATCCTTATCTAACTTCTCAGTCCCAGCCCACCCCATGATGCTATCACCACCAGGCCTAACCGTGAAAATGGTATTGCACAGGTGATAGATGGTGCCTTGTTTCCTTCAGATATGATGCTAACCTTGGCTTCATCTGATCAGAGAATTTAGCTTCTCACAATTTGAGGGACCCTCAGGTGCTTTTTTGCAAACACCTTCCATGTGCCTCTTACTGAGGAGATTTCCTGTTTTGGCCACTCAGCCATAAAGCCCAGATGGGTGGAGTGTTGCAGTGCTGGCTGTCCTTCTGGCAAGTTACTCCCATCTCCACACAGGATGTCTGGAGCTCAACTAGAGAGACCATCAAATTCTTGGCTACCTCTCCCACCATGGCCCTTGTCCCATGATTGCTCACTTAGGGAGGGTGACCAGCTCTAGCAAGTGCTGTGGTTGTTCCAAACATCTTCCAATTCAGAAATACGGAGGACATTGTGCTCTTGGGAACCTTCAGTGCTGCAGAAATGTTTTTTGTAACCTTCCCCCAGATCTCGGCCTCCATGTAATTCTGTCTCAGAGCTCTGCAGGCAATTCCTTTGACCTCTTGGTTTGGTGTGTCCACTGTGGGACCTTCTACAGACAGGCATGTGTCTTTCCTATTGTCCCAAAAGAAACATTGCAGAAAACGAGGAAAGCATGAGGGGGCACACTTGTGAGACTTAAAACTTATCTGGCATCTACTCTGGTAACTGATCCTTCCTACAGTTCAGCTTATGGTTGTTTCATCTCTTGGAGCTCTGTGGAACCTACAGTCGTGATCAAAGGTTTTCAGAATGACACAAATATGAATTTTCACAAAGTTTGTTGCCTCCATTTTTATGATGGCAATTTACATCGACTCCAGAATGTTCTAACGACTAATCAGTCCCTCCTTTGCCATGAAAATGAACTTCATCCCAAAAAAAATATTTCCACTGCATGTCAGCCCTGCCACCAAAGGACCTGCTGTCGTCATTTCAGTGATCCCCTTGTTAACAAGGGTGAGAGTGTCGAAGAGGACAAGGCTGGAGGTCACTCTGTCATGCTGAATGAGCTACAATAGCAAGGTGAAGAAGATTTCAGGGTGCCAAAGAAAGTCCAGTAAGCGCCAGGACCATCTCCTAAAGTGGATTCATGGCTCAGGATTTGGGGGTGTCACCACCAGTGGAGAGCTGGCTCAGGAATGGCAGCAGCCAGGTGTGAGTGAGGTGAAGACTTTTGGAAGATGGCCTTGTGGGTGTCAAGAAGGGCACCAAAGAAGTCACAAAAAACACCTGGGACAGACTGATAAGGCTCAGGGATTGGACTGCTGAGGAATACTGGGGGAAAGTCATTTTCTCTGATGAATCCACTTTCCGATTGTCCGGAGAAGAAAAGGTGAGCGGCACTACCATAAGTTCTGTGTCATGCCAACAGTAAAGCATCCTGAGACCATTCATGTCAGCCAAGGCAGTGCAGGGCTCACTCACAGACTGGCCTAAGAACACAGCCATGAATAAAGAATGGGACCTAAACATCCTCTGAGCAAATTCTCACAACCATCAAAGAACAGTTTGGTGACCAACATGATGGAGCACCGGGCCATAAAGCAAAAGTGACAACTACGTGGCTCTGGGAATAAAACATTGAAATTTGGGGTCCATGGCCAGGAAACTCCCCAGACGTTAATCCCATTGAGAACTTGCGGCGAGTGGACAAACAAAAACCCCACCAATTCTGACAAACTCCAAGCACTGATTCTATAAGAATGGGTGGCTGCCATCAGTCAGGATTTGACCCAGAAGTTGATTGACAGACAGCCTGCCAGGGCGAATTGCAGAGGTCTTGAAAAAGAAAGAAGGGCCAACACTGCAAATATGGACTCTTAATGTTATTGTCAATAAAAACCTTTGAAACTTATGAACTGCTTGTAATTCTACTTCAGTACACCAGAGAGACATCTGACACAAAGATCTAAAAACACTGAAGCAGCAAACTTTGTGAACACCAACACTTGGGTCTTTCTCCAAACTTTTGGCCACAGCTGTACAGTATGTATAGATGGATCCAGCCTGTTGTTTCAATCTGTATATATATATATATATATATATTTATATTTTTTATTTTTTATTTTTTTTTTAAATACTTGGTGGGAAGTCCTTTCCAGTCAATGAGTGCCTGAGGTCTGAGCCCACAGCCATCTCCAAGTGTTGAGTTTCCACCCTCCTGATGCTTTGCCAGGCCATTCCTGCCGCTGTCTTCAGGTGCTGCTTGTTCTTTGGACTTTGCGCCATCAGTGAGTGAACTGCGTGTCCAGTTGTGTTGAGGTCAGTTGATTGGCTCAGCCATTGAAGAATATTCCACTTCTTGCTATATGGTTGTGAGACATGGACGTTATCCAGTGACCTGAGATGAAGATTGGAGTGATTTGGTGTCTCCCCGGAAAATCCTTGGGTCCCACTGGTTTGACTTTGTGTTGCTCACGGAGTCCTGAATGAGGCCCATTACCAGCATTGTAAGGGAGTGTCAGTTATGGCACTACGGCCATGTGGTGTGTTTCCCCTAAGGGTGATCCGACTCAAAAGATCCTCATTGTTGGGGACCCGAGTGGCTGGACCAGGCCAAGGGGTCACCCACGTAACACCTGGCTGCGGCAGATAGAGGGTCATTTCCAGAGGCTGGGACTAGACCGCATGTCTTCCTAGGAGGTTGGCAACGCAATATACCAGTGCATGCTCCCCAACTTGACTTGACTTGGTGTTGAAGAGCCCTTGATTTGCTGTCCCAAACTGTCTGTTTGTACTGTGAGGTGTCGTCCGGTCAGTTTTGCTGCGTTTGTCTGACTCTGAGCAGACAGTATGGTGCCCTGGACACTTCAAAATTCATCCTGCTGCTTCTGCCAGCAGCCGTTTCATCAATAAACACCAGTGACCGACTTTTCTTGACAGCCATGCATGATCAGGCCTTAACACGACTTCCACCATGTTTCACAGATGATGTAGTATTCATTGGATCATGAGCCGCTCCTTCTCTTCTCCATACTCTCTGTCCATCATTTTGCTACATACTGATCTTAATTTCATTTGTTCAAAGTAAACTGTTCCAAAACTGGACTTTTTTTGTTTTTAAATATTTTCTGTCAAAGTCCAATCTGGCCTTCCTCATCTTGAGGCTTACCAGTGGTCTGCACCTTGTGGCAAACCCTCTGTCTTTACTTTCATGAGGTCTCTACTCGATTGTAGACTTTGGTAATGACAGGTCTTCCTCCCAGAGAGTGGTCTTGGTTTGGCTAAATATTGTGAAGGGGTTCTTCATCACCAAGGACAGGATCCTGCAATCATCCAACACAGTTGTCTTCTGTGATTTTCCAGACCTTCTGGTCAGGGCCATCTTAACAGCATTATAGGCCCCCGGGCAAAGCAGTGCACTGGGGTCCCTCTACCTACACAAGCACTCGGCAAGTCACAACATACATAGATTAGAATGAGACCACCGGGCAACTCCCCAGCATGCCCATGTGTTAAGCTGGCCATACTTCTGGTGTTGCTGAGCTCAGCCGTATGTTCCTTCTTTTTAAGAATCTACCAAATGGTTGACTTGACCACTCCTGGTGTTTCTGTTGTTTCTCTGATGGGTCCTAATGGTGGCCTGTTTTTACTCGCATGGACCTCCCATTGAGAGTTCACAGTGACAGCTTCCAAATGTAAAATCCACACTTGGAATCAACTCCAGGCCATCTACCTGTTTTATATTTAACGACATAATGAGGGTCCTGCTCACACCTGGCTAGGGAACGGCTTTTGTCAGTCAAATGTCCAAATACATTTGAGCCCCTGGAAATGGGGGGGACCGTGGATAAAAATGGCTGTCATTCCTAAACGGCTCATTCTAATTCTGTTAAACCCTTTGAATTAATGCTGAAAGTCAACACTTTAATTACGTAACGACTTTTTCATTTCAAATGCATTATGGTGGCACACAGAGCCAAAATCGTGACAATGGTGTCACTGTCCAAACACTTACGGACCTGACGGTAAGGTGACCTCCACTGGGACACCATTTGAACCCAGGCTTCCATGTAAATCATCGTCGTCTCACCTTGTTTCTGTTATGCCAAGTTTCTGTGTTTCCCCCTTTTTATAATCACAGGAAACATTTTTTTTTTTGTGAAACTGAAATAAAATAACAAGGAAGGTGGTGTAATACTTGGCAGAGGCCGCTGTGTTTCCAATTGCGTCTTCCTTCCCCACTTCTAAGCAAATAAAAATCTCTGATTTCTGACCTTAAACATGGCGTGTGAAACCTGGCGTGTTTGTTTGACTGAAGGCCATGGGACGCCTTGGGCAGGAAGACATCAGGATTGCGACGGACTGAACTCCTTTCATCGGCCGTCATCCGAAAAGCAACTCCGAACTTCAGAAAGGGGAATTATGATTCATAAAGTCAGAGCGTCCCTTTCACCTGTGTATCCATCTGCCCATTTTTCTAGCCTGCTCAGCCAGTTTAAGGTCGGCTGTTGCCATGTCGTGTCGTTTTCTGACCCGCTTAACCCAGACCAGGGTCATGGTGGGAGCTGGAGCCAATCCCAGTTAGCATCGGGTGCAAGGCAGGAACAAATTCTGGAGAGGGTAACTCACACACCCGAAAAGGGACAATTTTGCATCACCAGTTCATCTTACCTGCATGTGTTTAGATGGTGGGAGGAAACCCAGGCAGACACGGGGAGAGAACATGCAAACTCCACTCAGGGAGGACCCAGGAGCACAAATCCTGGTCTCCTTACTGATAATAATAATCCCATAAAGTCAACCCTTGAAACAACAGTATGTTATAGGTGTTAAATAAATAGAAAGTCCAATTAAAAAATTAAAAAGCTCAACGGTGGAGAGTTAGAACCTTTTACATTCCTTTCATTCTCTCTTTCTGAATCCTTGTCAGGACATTGGGACTCTCAGTGACATAGCCCACTGCATCCCTGTCCACCACGCCGACCCAAACTGCCACCGCAGCTCCCAGGGTGCCTTGCAATTCTACAGATGATAAGGAATACCGTACCACAGGATTAAGGCCTGCCAGGAGACAGGGAATGCTTTGCCAGAGAATTGTAAAAAGGAACGTAAAAGAAAAAAGTCAGAATCCCAGAAAGACAGAGGAATACCGAGTGAAGGAACCATCACCTGAGGAGTGGGATATGCTTGACACAGAAAAGGCTTTACATTATGGCAGCCATGCGTTCCCAGCCCTTTTTTAATGCGTCGTCTGAGCATGGATTTAGGAGTCATAGACGACTCTAAGTTGTTGACTTCCAGACAGTGTTCAGAAGCCATTAAGAAGGCTATATCTGAATATCGAGAGTCCACCTTATGAGAAGAGTTTGGGAGCCACAGTGAACTCGACACTATCAAGTGCCAGACAGTGTTCAGAAGCCATTAAGGCGGATAACAGAATGTCAGGTTATATAGCGCCTTGATGTGTGGAGTACAAGTCACAGGAGGTTCTGCTCAGTCTTTATAACACACTGGTGAGGCCTCATCTGGAGTTCTGTGTGCAGTTTGGGTCTCCAGGCTACAAAAAAGACATAACAGCACCAGAGAAGGTCAAGTGAACAGTGACTAGGCTGATTCCAGGACTTGGACAGCAGACAAGCTTGTGCAGATTTGTCGGAGATGAAGTTCAATGTCAGTAAATGTAAAGAATTACAAATAGAAAGTAAAAATGTGAGGTTTGAATACACAATGTGATGTCTGAAAATCAAAAGTCCACCTTATGAGAAGGATTTAGGAGTCATAGTGGACTCTAAGCTATCAACTGCTAGATAGTGTTCAGAAGCCATTAAGAAGGCTAACAGAGTGTCAGGTTATATAGCGCCTTGATGTGGTGAGTACAAGTCACAGGAGGTTCTGCTCAAGCTTTATAACACACTGGTGAGGCCTCATCTGGTGTCCTGTGTGCAGTTTTGGTCTCCAGGCTACAAAAAGGACATAACAGCACCAGAGAAGGTCCAGAGAATAACAACTAGGCTGATTCCAGGGCTACAGGGGATGAATTATGAGGAAAAAATCAAGGACTTGCGCTTTTTAACCATTTGATGTAAATAAATGTAAAGAATTACACATAGAAAGTAAAAATGCGAAGGTCGAATACAAAATGGGAGGTCTGAATATCGAGAGTCCACCTTATGAGAAGAGTTTGGGAGCCACAGTGAACTCGACACTATCAAGTGCCAGACAGTGTTCAGAAGCCATTAAGGCGGATAACAGAATGTCAGGTTATATAGCGCCTTGACGTGTGGAGTACAAGTCACAGGACGTTCTGCTCAGCTTTATAACACACTGGTGAGGCCTCATCTGGAGTCCTCTGTGCAGTTTGGGTCTCCAGGCTACAAAAAGGACATAACAGCACTAGAGAAACTCCAGAGAAGAGCGACTAGGGTAATTCCATGGCTACAGGGGATGAAATTTAATGTCAGTAAATGTAAAGAATTACACATAGGAAGTAAAAATGTGAAGATTGAAAACACAATGGGTGGTCTGAATATAGAGAGTCCACTTTATGAGAAGGATTTAGGAGTCATAGTGGACTCTACACTATCACCTGCCAGTCAGTGTTCAGAAGCCATTACGAAGGCTAACAGAGTGTCAGGTTATATAGCGCCTTGATGTGTGCAGTACAAGTCACAGGAGGTTCTGGTCAAGCTTTATAACACACTGGTGAGGCCTCATCTGGAGTCCTGTGTGCAGTTTGGGTCTCCAGGCTACATAAAGGACACAGCAGCACCAGAGAAGGTCCAGAGAAGAGCGACTAGGCTGAGTCCAGAGCTACAGGGGATCAGTTATAAGGAAAGATTAAAAGAGCTGAGCCTTAAGGAGATGAAGAGGAGACCTGACTGAAGTGTTAAAAATGATGAAGGGAATTAGTCCAGTGGACGGTGACTTTAAAATAACTTCATCAAGAACACGGGGACACAGTTGGAAACTTGTGAAGGGGAAATTCCGCACAAACATTAGGAAGTTTGTCTTCACACAGAGAATGATAGACACTTGGAATAAGCGACCAAGTAGTGTGGTAGGCAGTAAGACATTAGGGACTTTCAAAACTCGACTTGATGTTTTTTTCGAAGACCTAAGTGGATAGGACTGGCGAGCTTTGTTGGACTGAATGGCCTGTTCTCGTCCAGATTGTTCTCATGTTCTAATGATGTTGTCAGAAATGAATGTGCGCGAATTTCAGTACCAGCAAAAATTTGGGTGGCATTTGTGTTCAAGTCTTGGTATGTGATGTCAGCATCGTTGTTTTCACCACCATGTCTGTCAGAAGGGCTGGCATCAAATCGCCAGCTCTTTGAAAGTGGATGTGGAAATGTGTAAGACAAAATTGAAGCAAATTCGAGACAGATACACGTTTGAGCAAAGCGGAAAATGTCAGAGAAAAGAAGAGGGGATGCAGTCGTTACAAGATAACAAATCGTGCTGCGGTTCTAACAGGATCAATGTGTGTGCTTCGATGTTTGATGAATGGTTCGATGTGGTGAAGCAAATCGTCAAACTTAAATGCTGACATATGCAAGTATTTATGGTGCTTTTCTTCATCCATTTCTCGCATAGGCAATACAAGTGTCACGTATTCCTCATCGTAGTGACACGATACATTTAAAGGTCTCACATATCATCTTCTGTGTTGCTGTTGCCATCTTTTTTTGCATCTTTGCAACAGCATCCCACACTGCCATCTGGTGGAGTCCACCAGATTTACATAAAGTACACGCACAAGTATAGTCAGTTCACCGCTTGCGTAGCGTTGTGTTGCGTAGCGTCAAGTATACCCACACCCTAACTTTCCCATTTTCAAACTAAAGGTCCACCGAGGGATGCCACATGTTGCCAGTGTGGCAGTATTTAACCTGGTGGTAATTGGCTTGATCGCTGGGTTAACCCTTGACCACACAACAGAGTCCACCAATTGAGGAACACGCACCACCAACTATAGCTGCATGACAAACACTGATCAGGGGATGTGCCAGTCGCGGTTCACAGTTACATGACACATAAACATCGAAAAAGTAAACGTTAAATAAAAATGAAAAAGCCTAATTAATCACAACAACAGATGCCATTATGTCTGGCTTCTTCCACCATCTGCTCGCTCCTGTGCTCTTTCTTTCTTTCAGTCAACAGACAGGATTACTGCCACGACACAGAACCTCCATTCAGTCCTCAGAGTTGCTTTCTTTTTAAGCCATCAGCTTGGTCGATGCTGCCCATCCTGTCCTCTGTCCATGATACACCATATTGTCAAAAGTATCGGGACCTCCCCTCCAAATCAGTGAATTCAGGAGTAACCAATCACTTCCATGGCCACAGGTGTATAAACTCGAGCCCCTCAGCATACAGACTACAAACATTTGTGACAGAATGGGTCGCTCTCAGGAGTTCAGTGAGTTCAAGCCTGGTACCGTGATAGGATGCCACCTGTGCAGTAAGTCCATTTGTGAAATTTCCTCGTTACTAAATATTCCATGGCCAACTGTCAGTGGTATTATAACAAAGTGGAAGTGATTGGGAACAACAGCTCGTAGTGGTGGACCACGTCAAATCACCGAGAGGGGACAGCGCATGCAGAGGTGTGCAGAAGTTACCAACTTTCTGCAGAGTCAATAGGTACAAACCTCCAAAAACTCAAGAACAGTGCAGCGTAGAGAGAGAGTTTCATGAAATGAAGGGGTCTCCATGGCCAAGCAGCTGCAATCAAGCCTGACATCACCAAGTGCAACGCAAAGCGTCGGAATGCAATGGTGTAAAGCCCACCGGCCATCACTGGACTCAAGAGCAGTGCAGACGTGTCCTCTGGAGTGACGAAACACGCAATCCGATGCACGAGTCTGGCCAGGAGAACGGGACTCACCTGACTGCATTGTGCCAGGTGTAAAGTTTGGTGGAGGGGGGATTATGAGGTGGGGTTGGGCTCGGCCCCTTAGTTCCAGTAAAAGAAACTCTTAATGCTTCAGCATACAAAGCCATTTTGGACAATATCAGGCTGCCAACTGTGTTTGGGGATGGCAACATGACAACTCTGGCACCAGGGCACAGAGGAAGGTCTATGAAGAAATGAAGGAGCGAGTTTGGTGTGGAGGGACTTGACTGGCCTGCACAGAGAGAGCCCTGATCTCAACCCTCTGGGACAAATTTGAGACTCCAGAGACTGTGATCAAGCCAGGACTTCTCGTCCAGCATCAGGGCCTGACCTCACAAATGCTCTCCTGGTCACAAATTCCCATCAACACACCCCTGCACCTTGTGGAAAGCCTTCCTAGAAGAGTCGAAGCTGTTAGAGCTGCAAAGAGTGGGCTGACTCCATATTAATGCATATGTGTTAAGAAGGGGATCTCATTAAAGTTCACGTGCGTGTTAAAGCAGGCGTCCCAATACTTTTGACAATATAGCACAAGCACTCAATCCCTCCTTTCATTTCAAACAAAACCCTTTTTCCGTCTTTTCTGCAGTCACCTGCTCCCTCACATGTGATTAGGGGACAACTAATGGGCTTGAATAAAAGTAATTCCACGCTTGACTGATTCAGTCTCTCAATTCCTTGCAAAACATTCTCAGGAAATCCCACCCGGTTCTTGGGCAACCAATGATGTCACTTCCGGGTTCCGGCCCTGATGACATCACTTCCTCTACTTGCATTTAAAGGCCGCCATTTTAAGGCAGCAAGTCATTTCTGTTTTGGACTCAGTCGTGTGAACATGTCTGTTCTTTCTGATCAATTTTGCAGCTGGGAAATAGCATACAGGTGGTTGCCCCAAACCTCTTCAATGACTTTTTGTCGGTCTTGTGACACAGCTGAGTGCCCAGCTGGTGCCTGCTGATTACGGCTTCAAGTTAATTGATTTATTAAGCCGGCACACACATTCACACGCTAACAGGTGGTGCTAAAAACCCTTAAAATCAATTCCTCAAAACGCCCCTCATAGTTGTGATACCACAGGATCCTACCTTGAAGGCGTCCAACTGCTGGTTGACAATTTCAATCTCCATCCGCACTGCTCCTTGAGATTCCTCATGTTCCTCAACCACGATGCATTTCTCGGAGAGCTCCTTCAGTTTCTGGTAGAACTCATCAACGCGAGAGTAGATGGCTTCTACTTGATCCTGTCTCCCTTTGGCCCGGTCCATCAGTTTCCCACATTGCTTGTTCAGAGCCTCGAGGTCGCGCTTTAAGCCAGGAAGATCAGGAGATCCTTCTTTCTCGAGCATCTGTTGGCAGTTTTTGTTGGCAGTTGCCGTGTTGTCAATGAGCTCTTGGAGTTTTTTAATAAAATTTCTCATGTCTTCCTTCTGGAGCCGTAAAACGTCCAAGTCTCGGCCAACCGGCTGCATGCTGTCCAGCTCATCGTCCAAGTCGGAGAACTGCGAGAACATTTCCCTAATGCTATTCTGGAACTGCCCGATTCCTTGGAGCTTCGTCTCCAGGAATGAGGAAACGTCTTCCACCTGCTGTTTTACAGACTTAAACTCTGTGTCTAGAGATTCCACCTTCAATAGCAGGTCTGAGACTCCTGCCGCATCCGAAGCGTCCACCACCAAACCCTGGGCCAGGCCTTTGAGGCTGCCTACTTGTGTTCCAAGGGTCTCCAGAGCTTTCTGCTGGGCTTTCATATTAGTGAGGTGCTTGTTGCTGTACACCTGGGCTCCCAGTGACTCGTGGACCGTAAGCTGCTGCCTGGCACCCTTCAGATGTTCACGGACCTCTTTATGGGTATCGTTGAATTCCTTCAGCCGCTGTGCTATTTTGTCTAAGGTGTCCCTCTTCTGCTGCAGGATTTCGGAAATGTTCTCAACCTTCTGGGTGACATTGGCCTTCTCCTCTTTGACGGGCTCATGGTCGGCTTGTGTCACCTCAAGTAAACTGTCAGCCGCATTGTGGAAAAGCTCGACCACTCCTCGATGTTTGTCGACGTCCTTCTGTAACGTTCTGGCCCGTGAGATCGAACAGTCCACTTCTGCGGGGTCCACTGAGACCGTCACCTGAGTTAACTGCTTCTCGCAGTCCTCGATCCATGGCTGCACTTTTTCCAGATGCTCTTTGTATTTCTGGGCCTGCTTCAGGCAGACCTGTGCCCTCTCCGAGTAGTCCGCTGACTGTTTCCGTAAGGTGTCCCACTTGCCTTGAAGAGTGGCCAGTTGATTCTGCAGAGCTGTCCTCTCGGCCCCTTGGGTTGTCTGAAGCAGAGCCTCTCCTTCTTGGACAATCTTTTTGTATGGCCCACTTTGCTCCTCCAAGGACGTCTGATAAGTCGCGTGTTCTTTAATGCGCCGGTGCAGAACCTCCATGTTGGCAGATAAAGGAGGAACCTTGGAAAGATCTTGTACTTTCCCATCCAACCATTCATGGAAATTTCTGGACATCTGATTGAACTGCTGAGAGCTGGCAAAGGCTAAATTCAGCTGCTCTATTCTGTTACCTGAAAAACAAAAAAATACTCACATACATATTTACATACTGCATATGCTGAAAATCAATTTAATTCTGGTTAACTAATATCTGTATTCTTTGTCCAAGTGACAGAAGATAGAAACATGAACTGTGTCAAGCATGAGCACATTGGGACCACCTTGCTGGCTCTGTTGAGTAAGCACTACCATGCCAGGATGAGAGGACGCCCAGTCTCTGACCATGTCTTCTTTATTCTGATAAGACCTAGCCCTGCCTACCATGCCTGAAGTTGGCCATGCCCCTTATGCCCTAAACGCCTTAAGATCGGCCATCAGGGGAAACGGGACTTTCTTATAGACACAAGCACTCAGTGTGACGGAATCGCAAATTACCTCAATATCAACGCCAGTGACGACGGCAAATATTTTTGATTTGTTTTCACAAACTTTCTGTTCTATTTCATGAATTTATTACAGGCGGTAACTCAACTGGTGTGTCATCGATCACTTTTTTTTATCACCCTTGGTCACATTAGATTGCCCACAAAAAGAAAGGCTTTGAGGCATATGCTTTTCTGACCAAATGTCAAAAAAACAAATGTACTGTCACACATGAACGTCTGAGGATCGCCACCCAAGCTCTTTGCCAGGTATTTGTGGTGAGGCGGCCTTCTGCTGTTATGCACCTAAAAACTGGAATAGCCTGCCAATAAGAATATGCCAGGCTAATACAGTGGAGCACTTTAAAAAACTGCTGAAAACATTACTGTAACATGGCTTTCTCATAACTTCACTGTAATTAAAATCCTGATACTCTGTATATCCAGCTCATTATGATAACTATTCATGGTGGCTCTTAAAACTGTACTAACCTCTACTCTCTCTTCTGTTTCCTTTTCCCGTGTCCTTTTGGTCATCTACTCAAAGCACCGTGATGTTCCAACAATGATGGATGGATTGAAAGCTAGAAGTCTGTATGACCATCAACATCAAGTGACTCTGTGAGAACCCTAACTACAAAGAGGACTATTTCATTTATGTCAGGTAGAATGCCCAGAGGGGACTCGTGGCCTGGAACCCCTGCAGATTTTATTTTTTTCTCCAGCCATCTGGAGTTTTTTTTTGGTTTTTCTGTCCACCCTGGCCATCGGACCTTACTCCTTTTCTATATTAACTAATGTTGTCTTATTTTAATTTCTAATTTTGTCTTTTATTATTTTTTTTCCTTCTTCATTATGTAAAGTACTTCTTGTATGAAAATGTAATATAGAAATAAATGTTGTTGTTGTTGTATGTGATACCAACCTGGGCCAAGAGGTCTTGTCATTTTATTCCTCGACAGTCTTGAGAAACTGCCCAGTGAGGGCAACTGACTCAACCCATTCCAGTTGTAGGAACGACCGGCCTGGAAGGAGGTGGGGGTGTCGACTTGACGATAGGAGCTCCAAATCTGACGGCCCACTACGTCTACGTTTACACGCCACTTGGCTAGGTGGCACTAAATGTGGTCGTCTTTCCTCACGCCATCGACAGTCATTTTTGTGTTGGATCTTACTAGTAAGTGGGGAGGGCCGTGTTGGCACCCCAAAATATTCTGGTTTTGTCGACCCTTCTTCACCTTCACAACCACAATATGCATGTAATGGTGTATGTGGTAACATATAGAAACTAAAGGACGTAAGCCTGAGATGTAACACCATAGACAAGAAGAATTTCTGTTTTCCGGCTCCTGGGTCCAACATAAAAGGGATCTCGGGAAGTCAGGAGACGTTGGTCTATACTTGCTGAGAAAGAAAGAAAGAAAGAAAGAAAGAAAGAAAGAAAGAAAGAAAGAAAGAACTGTCTGTGTGCATTGGGGGTATAAACATCAAATAAATGGTGTTTTGAACCTGGTGGGTTTGTGCCGTTGTGTCAAGGATTTGGGGTCTTGAGACACCCCCTCACTGGTCTCAAAGCATATTTCTTCAATGCATTTTAACAGCTGGACCTTAGGGTCACACATTCACTCAAAGGACGGCAGCCGGGTGATTTCAAGTTTTCATCTTTGGCACCCCGCCTGTCATATTTTGTATTTCAGATTCATTGTTTTGCTGGTAGGTTGTCAGAATTGCGCTTTAATGTAAGATAAAATAATGGGGGTACATCTCTTGATGTAGAACAGAGAATCTTTACTTATCTGGAGATGTTCGCGAAATGCCAATTACTCTGAAGGCTGCAGATAACAATAAGCTGAGCTCGATCAGGGTTATGAACGTCTCTGCTGCCGAGATTCAGCCAAATGAGAATAAATTAAAAAAAGGAATGAAAGAACAAACCTGCTTTCTCTTCAAGGTCTTTAAAAGGTTTTAAGATGCTTTCCAGCTGTCTGCTGAGATCCGCTTTTAAATATTCCTCGCCAACCAGCGCCGACAGCTCTTTACACAGAGCCTCGGCCTCAGCCACCCTCGTCTTTTCTTGGTCCAGCTTGCTGCGGACGTCCATCGCCGTTTCAAGTTGTTGCTTCACAGCATCAGGCTGGGTGCTCAGAGATGACGGGCCACCCAAACTCTGGCCCAGGGCGTTGACTTGCTCGCTTAGGTTTCGGAGAACCTCCTGGAACTGAGAGGTTTTGACGATGGCCTCGTCAATTCGGTCGGATCTGTCGGTCAGCTGGCCTGTCACACCCTCCCATTTATCCGTGATGGCAGCCAACTGAGACTTGACTGCGGTACAAGATGGCGAAAGGTCTCCTGGTTGGCTCAAAATACTCTGTGCGGCTTCCTTTAGTTGTTCGTACTGAGACTTTCGAGAGTCGAATTCCTTCAGGAGAATCTGCAAGCGAATAAAATGGAAAAGACAATGAGAAACTGAAGGGACATCTCAGGACACCAGACCCTTCATGAAGAATCACAACAGATTGTCAAAACGTTCTGGTTAAGACACTGCCTGAGTGGCACAATGCCACCAGCTAGACCCGTGCTGAAATAGTTTGTGGGTGTAAAGAAGAAGCATTTAATGCTAGGAAAACATAAAGATTATTATCTCATCTCGATTTGTGAAACCCACTTCTCTTCGTGAAGGTCATGGTGGCAGCCAACCAAACAGGTCATCCCAGACCTCCTTGTCCCCAGCTACAGATTCCAGCTCATCCTGGGGAATTTGCAGGTGATTCCAAGCCAGCTGAGACATATAATATTCTAGGACTGTCAGAGGGGACACCACTCAGTATGACATGCTGGGAACAGCTCTAGGGGGAGCCACCCAAGGAGACATCCTTTTGACATGCCCAAGCCACCACAAATGGCTCTTCTCAATCTGGAGGAGCAGCGACTCAATTCTGAGGCTTTCCTGAACCGCTGAGCATCTCACCCTAAGCTGAAGGGTCAGCCCAACCACCCTGTGGAGAAACCTCTGCCTCTTGTTCTCACTGGCAGCTCATGGTACCCCAAAATATTCTGGTTTTGTTGAACCTTCTTCACTTGCGTGACCACAGTATGCATGTAATGGTGTATGTGATAACACATAGAAACTTGGAGAGATGTAACTAAGGTATGTAAGCCTGGGTACATTGGGGGTGTTTTGAACCTGGTGGGTTTGTGCCGTTGTGCCAAGGATTTGGGGTCTTGAGACACCCCTCACTGGTCTTAATACATATTTCTTCAGTTCACTTTAACAGTTGGACCATAGTCCGGTTATGTGACTTGACCCAGGGTCACACAATTGCTCAAAGGACAGCACCCAGGAGATTTCCAAGGTTTTATCTTTGGCACCCCGCCTGTCATATTGTGTATTTCAGATTCATTTTTTTGCTGGAAGGTTGTCCAAATTGTGCTTTAATGGAAAATATGACAATGGGGGGGCGGTTGTGTGCATCTCTGGAGATAGAACAGAGAACTTTTACTTATTTGGAGATGTCTGCTAAATGCCAATTACTCAGAAGGCTGTAGATAACAACAAGCTGAGCTCGAATGTAACTGAGAACCGACCAGTAAATCAAGACTTTTTGTCTTTGGACTAAACTCCTGCTTCACCACCATGGAGCGTTACAGTGCCTGTGGAACAGATGTTGCTGTTCCAATGCATTTCTCAATCTCATTTTCCTTTTTTTCCATCAATCAAGAACAACATCCCAAGATGCTTGAATTCCTCCACTTTTGAGGGGTTGCCCCCTCACCTGGAGAGAGCAATCCAATCCACTCTTTTTTGGGAGAAAACCAGGACCTCAGACTTGAAGGTGCTGGTCCTCATTCCAGCCACACAGCCCAGTAAATTATTATGGACACTTTTAGACCTGCAATGATCTAATCAGCCAATCACATGGCAGCACCACCATGCATAAAGTTATTCAGATGTGGGCCAGGAGCTTCAGATAATGTTCACATCAGAATGAGGAAAAAATGGGACCCTGGTCTCCTTACTGCAAAGCAGCAGCGTTACCACTGCACCACCCAGGTGGGCAGGTCTTCCTAACAATTTTCTGGGCTGGGTGGATGATATGAGGATCAGCACCCCCAGGTCTGAGGTCCTGGTTCTCTTACAGAAAACAGTGGATTGATCTCTCCAGGACTGTGCTTTCCTTTATACCATCTGTCTTTAACGTTCATTTCTTTTTTAGTCACTCAGCACATTCTGCCTGTTTCATTTTGTGTGAGGAGACCCCTGTGGTTCATGTGCCCCTCTTTTAAAGGTAACAGTAGTAATGTGAGTGCTGGCTGACAGTTTGAGTTCTCACCTGCACCTGCTGCTTCTGGGCCTTCAGCATGTTGGGATCGATGGAAAGAGGGCCAAGCACGCCAAGCATCAATTCCTTTTCAGCGAGCCACTGCTTTAGCTGCTCCTCGTTGGTCTGGAACTGGGCCAGATTCCGGCTCGACTCCTCCAGCTTCTCCTTCCTTTCCTCCATGGAGCTGGTGACGTCCTTCCATGTGGAATCTAAAGGACATTAAATTCATTGGATGGGAGCAAACAAAGAGAGGAAGTGCTTGGCCAACTACACCATTCAAGTCATCATTTGTGGAGTAAAGCCACGGGTTCCAATGCTATAAAGGCTGTATGACAATCAACAATTTGCTTAACCAGCTCAAAGTCTAACTATAAGATAAGCCAAACAAATAAATAAACAAAATTTAAAAGAACACTCCACATCCTCCATGAAAAGAATCCAGGAAAAGAGACTCCACTTAATGGCCGAATCTTATATACAGGAGGAGAATTTTGGAACCCCAGCTGGACATTGCACAGTAGACCAACTATTTGTCCTTGCACAGATACAGCGGATTGTGGTGTAGCGGGTTCACAGCTCACATCAAAAAGGCCACTTTTTAACATAAATAGTCATGGCTTAGAGAGGAGGTGTGGTATGTGCGGCCGGAGCGGTTCCCGGGTGAATTCGTGATGCGGGCGATCCTCACTTAAGTGCACTGGTGAGGAGTTGTCCGCATCCATAAATGGTGCCGGGAGCTGCTAATTGCCACACCTGATCCACATCCCCGTAATAAATAGAAGCGCGAGGCGGCTATGGGGGAAAAAGAGGAAAAAACGGACGGAGGTTGAGAAGGCGGGAAGCAGGGAGGAGAAAGCCGGTGCATGAATGAGCGAAGGTGCTCGTAGTAGAGAAGACCTGCAGCTGAGCAGTGAGCCTGGGTGATTGGCCGGCACCCCGGGAGCAGGCGGTAGTGGTCACTCCCGCTGAACATTATTGAGGAGCGGGAGTGACCAGAAGGAGGATGGTTCACTGCATAAGGCCGGGAAGGCAGCGCGAGTCGGGACTTGGGATGTGAAAGCCCCAGTGTGAGCGCCCTGGTCGCTGGGGAGCCCAAGTCACGGTCAGGTGAAGCCCACCGGAGCCAGGGATCGGAAAGGCGAACAGACCAGCGGTAGAAGGAAGAAACAAGGTCAGCTGCAGGTAGGCCAGCTCCCCTGGTGCATAGCCTGGACGGGAGAAGCAGGGGAGTCACCAGTAACAGAAGGCACCGGGCTTTGTTTAAAAAGATGGCTTCCAGCCCTTGTTTTATCCCCGTTGTTTTTAAAGGATTATTTTTCAAGTGTGTTTTTAATCTCCACAATTCACTCCTTTTCAAGGATTATTTATTTAATGACTTATTTGATGCCCTGTACTTTCATTTGGACACTTTGTTTTTGATTTTGTTGATTTTAAATAAAAGCACTTGGCACTTTTTGCACTGTCCCCTTGCTTCATTGTTGTGCCTCACTGTACAGCTCATCGGTGACATTACCGATGGTGTCGGGTTCAAGGGCTCCCAGAAGCAAGACGGGAGCATGGAGCGGAACCCGCATCGTCACACGCATTCACAAAGTATTCTGACCCCTTCACTTTCCGCAAAATTCATTATGCTGTACATTTAATTTGAAATGGATACATCTGCCAATTTTGCTCATCAATCTGCACTCAGTAACCCATCATGATAAGGTGAGAACATGTCTTCAGAAAGGTTAGTGAAGTTATTACAAACCACGATCAGAAATCTTTTTTAATTCCTAGGAGTATTCAGACCCTTGATTCTCCATGAGATGTTTGTAGAACAGGGGTCTCCAGCTCCAGTCCTGGAGTGCCACTGTGGCTGCAGGTTTTCATTTTCTTTATTAGTGATCAGCTTTTGTTGTTAATGAACTTGCTTCCCTTTGTAATTGTAACTTGTAATTCAATTATTGAATTGCACAACGGCCTAATAGGAGGTCTACCTGTGCTACCCACCTAAGTAGTCAACATCAACCTCAGCATTAATGTTTACTGTGCACCATCTCTTAGAATGTATTTTGTAATGGATCTAGCTATGCAAGTTTTCATTTCAACAGATGGTGCACTACAAAAATTTTTAGTAGTATCAGGCATTGCATTTGTAATTTCAACAGATGGTGCATTACAAATGTTTTTATCAATAAAATGCATTACATTAGCAATTCCAACTGATGACGCATCACAAACTATAGCACTGGTTTAAAATTCCCATACCAAATGGCATGTAACAGAGACATAGCAACCGGACTGACACATTGACACACAAGACATTTTTCCTTCAATTAAGGTGGATAAGCTGATTTCTGTCTGCCCAGCAGGACCTCTCTGTTGGACGTATTCAGCATTAACATTTGTTGTGCACCATCTATTGGAATGTATTTTGTAATGCATACAGGTATAGTGATAAAATGCATTGCATCCTTTATTCCAAAACATGGCGCATCACAAGCATTAGCACTGCTTTTACAAATCCCATACCAAATGGCTTATAACAGAGACATCCATCCATCCATTCCAACCTGCTGAATCCGAACACAGGGTCACGGGGGTCTGCTGGAGCCAATCCCAGCCAACACAGGGCACAAGGCAGGAACTAATCCCAGGCAGGGTGCCAACCCACCGCAGGACACACACAAACACACCAAGCACACACTAGGGCCAATTTAGAATCAGCAATCCACCTAACCTGCATGTCTTTGGACTGTGGGAGGAAATCGGAGCGCCCGGAGGAAACCCACGCAGACACGGGGAGAACATGCAAACTCCATGCAGGGAGGACCCGGGCAGTGAACCCGGGTCTCCTAACTGCGAGGCAGCAGCACTACCACTAGTGCCGCCCCTAACAGAGACATAGCAAGTATAATGACACACAGATACTCAGATACTTGTCCTTTATTAAAGTTGATTTCTGTGCATCGGGGTAGTTTCTCTCTGTTGAACATATTTAGCATTAATGTTCGCAGGTCAGCATGTTGCTATGTCTGTGTTATATGCAATTTGGTATGGGATTTGTAAAAGCACAGCTAACATTTCTGAAGCGCCATCTGCTGGTTAACAGAAACACAGCAACTGTACTGATATACAGATGCACAGACGCACAGACATGTGTCCTTTTATTAAAGTAAACGTGTACTTAACAAGAATAAATTGAACTGGAACGCATCCAGCATTCCCACACTGCACACAATAAGACACGCTTCATCATATAAGAGAGAAGGCAGCTCGTTTACCTATCTGATCCAGCATCTGCTTCCATTTTTCTGCTTCTGAGGATTGCGGGTGCTTCTCCAGCAGGTCAGAGAGCTTTTCCTTCAGCTGCTGAAGTTGGCCTTGCTTTACCTTTAGCTCCACTTCGAGAGACTGCAAAAACAGGACAAACCGAGAAATCAGAAAACTGCAATTATGTATTTCAGAATGAAAGGACTCATTCAAGGCCACCAGAGGAGTACGGCCTGCATCACTGGGGCTTTTTTTTTTTCTTTTTTGGTGCCACCTATAATTTATTGTTCATTTCTTCAAAGTGAGGCAGCCTAGCTGCATGTGTTTTTGCTTTAAGTACGTCATGTGGATAAGCATAACGCTCAACAGCAGGGGAGAGTGTGAGGAAAGGAGAGGTCAGCCTGTCCATCAACACTTGAAAGAAACCCGAGGAGATAACCAAAGACTTTGGGGGTCTAATCCAGAATAGGTGGACGGGCACATTACAGAGATAGTGAAACAGAGCAACTAAGGACGTTTTTGTTTTTTTCACTATCTATTAA
The DNA here is from genome assembly GCF_016835505.1 of Polypterus senegalus. NCBI lineage: Eukaryota > Metazoa > Chordata > Cladistia > Polypteriformes > Polypteridae > Polypterus > Polypterus senegalus. Next base: position 8,766,488 of record NC_053169.1, read on the forward strand.
AAAAATGCCCGTTTGTCAAATTACCGTGATACTCATGTCAGTAAGAAGCCATCAGGACATTGAAAGTACATCTAATGAAGCAGAGTTAGAAACTGTGCTGTATGGAGGGCGGAGTAGGCACCATTCTAGGGGCATCAAGCACTTGGGGGAGACTCCAAAATCTCTCCTTCAGCATCCAACGGTCTCGGAGGTGCGCAGTGAAGTTAACCGCCTGCTCGTCGATTTTCATATGCGATTGGTAGGGCGCCGATTTCCACGGAAGACCAACCACCCTCACGTTTTCTATGTCAACTTCAGTTTCAAATCCGACTGCGCGGATCTATTTGGAGGACTTTGTGTTGGATGTCACTTTTTGGCGGCTTGAAACAAATACTGCCTAGGGGTTCAATGTACCCTGTTTATGGAGAAATACTTCGAACATAAATAAATAAAAATGTTGTAAAATACTTGGCAATAAAAAAAGAATAGCAGCATGAAATGTTAGCGTAAATAAATAAACATGTCATGGAATATGCTTCCCATTGCTTATTTATTAATGTAATTTTGTCCAAATTATTCCTGCAAACGCATCATGCAATCCGATTTTAATTTAAAACTTTCACTCGTCAAAACTGAGAGGGCGGGGTCTAGCGGATGCTGTGTTTTGATTGGCGAATTGTCCGCAAATCTGCTGTTCGCGGTTTAGTTAACTTGGGCGTCCTGTGGAACTTCTGCGCATGCTCACAGTTCTGACTGAGCACGTCGCCTACGAGTAGAGAAAACTTACCCGGAATGACAATACACAACGGGGACTTTTAGTTAGATAAACTTGGAATCCAACAGTGGGAGCCCGCATCTGAGGTATCTGCTGTGAATGTGGCATTTGAATGGACGAAGTTTTAAGTCCAGTGCACCAATGAAAACACAGCACCGGCTTGAGCCCTACCTCTCATCTTTGAAGAGGAAACGTGACAGTTTTGAATTCATGCCGCACTTAACGTTGTGTTTGGAGGAATATTAGGGACAAAATTAACTAAATAAGTAATCAACATGAAGCTTATTTAGCGATGCATTTATTTATTTACCCTCAGATTTAATGCTCATTTTCTTTATTTATTGTCACATTTCGCAGTACTTTTATTTATTTGCTTATTTATATACTTTCTGCCTGAAACTTTCCTCCATTGCGGTAGATTTAACGCTTCTCATCCAGACAGCGTATAGGAATGTGACTTGATTAATCGCATGTTCATACTAATTGTCCGTTTTCTTTGCAATATTTGCTTAGCAGAGTCTTTTATTCAAAGTGACTTACAAAACAGGTCAACATAGTGGTATAAACATCAATCTCGGGGACTGTTTTGGGAACAAAGTGTGACAGGACAAAGTGACAAAATTGATCACCACAATCGATGAGCTCAGAACATTTTTACAAAGCAGAATCAAAATTTATAGTGTAGTTCAATCTATCTATCTATTATATAGTGCCTTTCCTATCTATCTATCTATCTATCTATCTATCTATCAGTTATATAGTATCTATCTACCTGTTATATAGTATCTATCAGTTATATAGTATCTATCATATAGCGCCTTTCATCTATCTATCTATTATATAGTGACTTTCATTTCTATCTATCTATCTATCAGTTATATAGTATCTATCTATCTATCTATCTATCATATAGTGCCTTTCACTCTATCTATCTATCTATTATGTAGTGACTTTCACTATATCTATCAGTTATATAGTATCTATCTATCATATACTGCCTTTCACTCTATCTATCTATCTATCTATCTATCATATAGTGCCTTTCACTCTATCTATCTATCATATAGTGCCTTTCACTCTATCTATCTATCTATCTATCTATCTATCTATCTATCTATCTATCTATCTATCTATCAGTTATATAGTATCTATCTATCTATCTATCTATCAGTTATATAGTATCTATCTGTCTATCAGTTATATAGTATCTATCTATCATATAGTGCCTTTCACTCTATCTATCTATCTATTATGTAGTGACTTTCACTATATCTATCAGTTATATAGTGTCTATCTATCTATCTATCTATCATCTAGTGCTTTTCACTATCTATCTATCTATCAGTTATATAGTATCTATCTATCTATCAGTTATATAGTATCTATCTGTCTATCAGTTATATAGTATCTATCTATCATATAGTGCCTTTCACTCTATCTATCTATCTATCTATCTATCTATCTATCTATCTATCATATAGTGCCTTTCACTCTATCTATCTATCTATTATGTAGTGACTTTCACTATATCTATCAGTTATATAGTATCTATCTATCTATCTATCTATCTATTATGTAGTGCCTTTCACTCTATCTACCTATCTATCTATCTATCTATCATATAGTGCCTTTCACTCTATCTATCTATCTATCTATCTATCTATCTATCTATCTATCTATCTATCTATCATATAGTGCCTTTCACTCTATCTATCTATCTATCTATCTATCTATCTATCATATAGTGCCTTTCACTCTATCTATGTATCTATCTATCAGTTATATAGTATCTATCTATCATATAGTGCCTTTCACTCTATCTATCTATCTATCTATCTATCTATCTATCTATCATATAGTGCCTTTCACTCTATCTATCTATCTATCTATCTATCTATCTATCTATCTATCTATCTATCTATCTATCTATCTATTATATAGTGCCTTTCACTCTATCTATCTATCTATCTATCTATCTATCTATCTTTCTATCAGTTATATAGTATCTATCTGTCTATCAGTTATATAGTATCTATCTGTCTATCAGTTATATAGTTTCTATCATATAGTGCCTTTCACTCTATCTATCTATCTATCTATCTATCTATCTATCTATCTATCTATCTATCTATCTATCTATCTATCTATCTATCTATCTATCAGTTATATAGTATCTATCTGTCTATCTGTCTTTCTGTCTATCAGTTATATAGTATCTGTATCATACAGTGCCTTTCACTCTATCTATCTCTATCTATCTGACTGACATAATGATGTACCATACTACCAGTGGTTCCCATCACTGTTTTTCACAATCTAATATTTCAAATACCTTGTGTTGCTCCATCTGCGTCTTCACAGATTCATTCCCCGCCTGCCCGGTGTTCCATGATGTGACTTCTTTCTGCATGTCAGTCAGCCATTGCTTCAGTGAATCTCCTTCATTGTGCACCACTGACAGATCTTGGAGAGCCCCCTCAAGCTCGCCACGTTTCTCTTTCAGATGCTCCCCCAGATTATCGTAGCTCTGATTGACGTATGTCAGGTGCTGCTGAACTAACATTAGCTCTGTAGACAAGAACAGAAGAAAAAAAATAGAAATTTATTGGTATCATTGGAGAGATTTGTGAAACAATTATCTTCATTCCAGCAAAATGTAGTCATGTTCCTAAATTGTGTTCTTGATGTTATCTAAATATGTTGTCTCTTACAATAAAACACAATCATAAAACTGACAAGAAAGACTGGAAAAAGGATCACTGCACATCCCACTCTTGAAACTCTTGTATTGCTCCTCTGAAAAGTCAGCTGTCAGCTCACCTCTTGCTTATAAGCCCACAGGCCTGTACTGGAATTGCCCTATCGATGTACCGTGGGGTAGTCAGCTACAAACAAGTCATCACAGTCAGACTTACTGGCTTCTAACTCTCTACACCGGCATCCTTCCACCCTCCAATCTTTTCATTTATAGCGGATACAGAAAATATTGAGACTCCTTCACTTTCTACACACTTTTTTATGCTGTAGATTTCATTTTAAATTAATACATTTGTCAATTATGCCCATCACTGTACACTCAATAACCCATAATGACAAAGTGACAACATCTTTTCAGAAAGGTTTGCAAACTCATTAAAAATCAACAACTGAAATTCAGAGAAGTATTCATGCTCTTAATTCAGTACTTCGCAGACGGTCCTTTGGCAGCACTTCCAGCTTCGAGTCTTCTTGGGTGAGTCTCTATAAGCTTGGCACCCCTGGATTTGAGCAATTTATTTTGTTCTTACTGGCAGATCCTCTCAAGCCCTATTAGACTGGATGGGAAGTGTCTGTCAACTGCCATCTTTAGGTCTCGCCAAACATGTGCTGTGGGGTTTAAGTCTGGACTTTGGCTCTGCCACTCCAGGACACTCAGAGACTCATCCTGATGCCATCCCAGCATTGTCTTTGGTGTTTGCTTCAGGCCATTGTTGTGCTGGAAGGTGAAACGTCACACCAGTCTGACGTAACATGCACTCTAGAGCAGGTTTTCTTCAAGGACCTCTCTATATTGGACTGCATTCATCCATCCCTCAATTCTGACCAGTCTCCATATCTGAATTTCCCCGTGGTATTAATAAAGTGTTTCTTATTTAGTCTAATCCAATATCTCCACAGCATAATGCTGAGTAACGATTAATTTTTCTCATCTTTTTGTTTATACAGTTATTACTCTTCATACTTTTATGACATGTGAAGCAATGACAGCAGGACTGACTTAGGAGAGAAGAGAAACAAAGAATGAAATGCTTACCCTTGTTTGTCAGATAGCCATGTGGTCCAGAACCATTCACTACAGCTTTGCCTGAAATGGAAAACATTTAATAGTATTGACATTTATATTTTAGGTAAGCAGAATTGTAAAGAGTAAGTCGCTTTTCTAAATAACATTTACTATGAATGTCATGGACATGATTCATTGCATAGCATAACACTCTTCATCATGAAGAATATTCATCCCTGATGAAGGATCGCAGGAATTGTGGGAAAGAGGGGTCCTTTCATCAGATTAGAGCTATTGGAATGGCCAAATCGGGGAGGCAGCTTGATGGCTGAGGTCTCCAGGACTATAAACAAATCCAAATCATATTATGAGATACCAGTACCAGCGTACTGCACGATAACGTGCAGTGATTACACTTGACTTGAGCATTCATAGTTTTCATCCTTTTTCTCCGTCTCTGTTTAGCATTGGTTTGCTCAGAGGTTGATGCGTTTGCTGCTTCCTGAGCAGCTCTTGTTTTCTGCACCCTAAACTGATTAAGTTAGTTTTTGTGTTGCAATTACTTAGTACGTTTCCTTTAATTTTTCACTTAAGCTGGCACTTAAGTTTTCAATCTGCCTCAAGAATGATTAGCGAAGGTGGTTGGGAGTGAGAACAGCGCCCATACGCATGCACCGCATGGCTGCCCTGCTGCGCGCTGCCGAGAGTTGATTCTACAATAAAATAAAATAAAAATAAAAAGAGTAATAAAAATCTTCACCCAAAAAGCGGATAGTAGACGTCACGTAGTATATGTGTACCAAATTTCAAGTCAATAGGTGAAACGGTTTGCGAGCTACAGGTGATTTAAAATACAGGACAGACAAACGAACAACCAAGGTAGCGTATTATATAAGAAGATCATCTACTGTTAAATTCTACTTCGTACTTCTAAAATTTTTATTTTTATACTGTATTGAGGATTTGTTCTGTTCTGTGTATTGTATTGTATTGTATTGTATTGACCCCCTTCTTTGTGACACCCACTGCACACCCAGCCTAAATGGAAAGGGGTCTCTCTTTGAACTGCCTTTCCCGAGGTTTCTTCCATTTTTTCCCTACTGGGTTATTTTTTGGGAGTTTTTTCCTTGTCTTCTCAGAGAGTCAAGACTGAGGGGCTGTCAAGAGGCAGGGCCTGTTAAAGCCCATTGCGGCACTTCGTGTGTGATTTTGGGCTATACAAAAAAATAAATTGTATTGTATTGTAGTGTAAGCACTTTTAATGGGGATGTCTTCAGGAATGACTGAGAGCTGCCCATTTCACAGAGTCACGGTGGCCAGGAGGCGGCATGGCACTAACGCAGTAGACACAAAAACGCAAATTGTTCTAAATAATGTATGCATTTGGACAGTTAATTACAATATAGTAGCAGTGGAAAGAAAACAAAAACACTCTTAGCGTGTAAATGACATAACTTAGCTTAGAAATGAACCAGGACCAGGCCTTATCCTCCCGTCGTGACCTGGACTTTGATTTCAATTTTTGATGCCTTCTTTATGGCCTCTAAAGATAATCAAGATATCGTTTTGGGTTTTTAGAGGTCAAGGGATTTAATGGTTGGATCTTTTTTTTTTATTTAGGACATTATTTGTTTATGGAAGATTACCCCACCCTACCCATTATCCAACCCGCTATATCCGGGGGTCTGCTGGAGCCAATCCAAGCCAACACAGGGCACAAGGCAGGAAACAAACCCCGGGCAGGATGTCAGCCCACCACAGTACGGCAAATTATTCATGCCAAAATTAACAGCAAACTGGTTAGGAGAATAATAACCTGTGGGGTAAGTTTGTGGATGATACCAATCTGGGAGGACTGTCAGATAATCTGTTGAAACATCACAGAGGGACATGGACAGCATACAGGCTTGGACAGAAGAAATTTAATGTCATTATATATTATATAAAATATTACATGTAGAAAGTAGAAATGTGAGGTTTGAATACTGTGGTCTTTGGCTGGCTCGTTATCCCGGCCAATACCCCCAGGCCGCCAGATGGAGCCCTCCCTGCAGGGTCGAGGTGCCCCGAAGACCAGCAGGGAGTCATGGACTATGTAGTTTTTATACACGACCCTGCTGGATACCACACGGGCCGCAAGAGGGAGCTGCAGGGTGGACCGAAGAATCATTTGTGCCCTATAACCCGGAAGTGTGTCAAAGGAAGAGCGACGTGCTTCCGGGGTGAGAAGAAGGACTTGTACCTGACCCGGAAGTGATAGAGAATCACATGGTCTGGTGATTGAGAACACTTCCGGGTCAGGGTATATAAAAGGACTGTGGGAGCTCCCAGACGGAGAGCTGAGCTGGGTGGAAGGGTGGCAACGCGTCTGGGAGTCGGAGGTTTATTGTTTATTGGTTTATTGTATTGTTATTGATTTGTATATGAGTATAGTGGAGGAGAGGGTACTTTGTGCACTGTGGCGAATTAATAAAGTCAACATTTGGACTTTTATCTGGTGTCTGGAGTCTTGGACAGGGGTTCAAGGGAGTGATACAGCCCTAATCTGTCACAATACACAATGGGAGGTCAGAAAATGGAAAGTACATCTTATGAGAAGGATTTAGGAGTCGTAGTGGAATTGACACTATCAACTTCCAGAAAGTGTTCAGAAGCCAATAAGAAAGCTAACAGAATGTCAGGTTATATAGTGCCTTGATATGTGGAATACAAGTCACAGGAGGTTTATAACACACTGGTGAGGCTTCATCTAGAGGCCTTGGTGCAGTTTGGGTCTTCAGGCTATAAAAAGGACATAGCAGCACCAGAGAAGGTCCAGAGGAGAGAAACTATGCTGATTCAGGGCTACAGGAGATGAGTGATGAGGAAAGATTAAAAGAGCTGAGTCTTAAGGAGATGAAGAGGAGACCTGACTGAAGTGTGCAAAATGATGAAGGGAATTAGACCAGTGGACTCGATACCATCAACTTCCAGACAGTGTTCAGAAGCCATTAAGAAGGTTAACAGAACGTCAGGTTATATAGCGCCTTGATGTGTGGAGTACAAGTCACAGGAGGTTCTGCTCAAACTTTATAACACACTGGTGAGGCCTCATCTGGAGTCCTGTTTTGGTCTCCAGGCTACAAAAAGGAAGGGCATAGCAGGACTAGAAAAGGTCCAGAGAAGAGCAACCAGGCTGATGAGAGGAATAAGAGGTATGACTACAAGGACATACAGAAGAAGTTGAACCTTTACTGTTTAAGCAAATGGTGATTAACAGCAGGAAAAAGATATAATCAAAAATGGAGGATATGATATTATTTATCTGCACTTTAAGAAAGCATGTGATAAGGTGCCATGTGAGAGATTGGGCGTCAAACTAAAAGAAGTGGCATTTCAGGGTGAAAATAAAGGGGAAGTGCATTTAAAACTGAAAACAGGAAGCACTTCTTCACTCTTAGAATTGTGGGGAAAAAGACACCGAGACATGGAGTTGAAGCAGAAACCTTGAGAACCTCTAAGATGACTGTGGATGAGATATCGGGACAGCTAAGCTATTAGCTAAACAAAAGGGCTTGATGGACTGAATGGTCTCCTCTTATTTGTCTAATTTCTTGTGTTCTTATGTTCTAGCATAGTTTGCAGATGTCTGTCACAGCAGGACATGTCCTTATGTCCCATGATGCAATTGGGTGATCTCATCTGCACAGCTTCAAGTGCTGCTATGTCTTTCTTATAGCATGGTGACCAGAACCGTACATTGTAGTCAGGCTAGTTTGTTGCATATCCTGAGCATTACATTCCTTGATTTATAATCAACAGTTTTTATGGTATAATTTATGATTATAATATAATTTTTTTTCAAATAATTTATTTGCCTTTTTACTTGCTTCGGTGCATCGCTCAGATCAGTGCTTCTAAAACTAAATGGGCCGCATAATGTCTATGCTTGGGTCACACTGAGTCATGAATTACAATTGTACTGAGTAGCTGAGGGTCTCCCACCTTTGTATTTATAAAGCACTCAGGAACTCTTAAAACACCACTGCACCATTATAAGCCATTTAAAACCAGCAAAGTTTCTCCATCCCCATTGACGTCTGTACATTTTGTAGAGTTTAGCAAAATTGACAAACATTTTCGTGATTTTGTTGAACTCACAGCTACGTTGGGTTCACTCAAAACTACTCCCCAAGAAGGGCCAGGAAGATGGTATCCCAGTAGGGATTTGATATGAGCTTAAACACCAAGTGTTATGGACAATTATCCAGAAATAATGACGGCAGTCTCTGTTTAAATCAAAATCACAGAATGTGGCGTCAGATCTATAAAATGATGGACGAGCTGCAGTATGTCAGGTCTGTAAGCTCCAGTCTCGTCAGAACTGCTGTAACGCTCTAATTAAAAATTCTATTTTGATTGAAAATGGCAGGACATGGAGTCACAACGTGAGAATGTGCTGTGAAAACTGGGGGAGCTGCACATACCTGCTTTTACAGAAGATTTCGTTTTAGCCGGGGAGGTCAAAACGCTTATCAGGTTACATACTTCTGACCCTTTTCTATTAACGTCTTCAACAGCTGGAGCCTTTGCAGTCCATTCTTCTGATAAGGCCTACAAACAGGAGAAAGAATTGAAAAGAAAATTAGGGAGCGAAACAAAAACGTTTTCACCAATCTGGGAAAACAAACTGATCACAACTAGAATAAAGTCAAAAATCACACAATGGTAAAGACAGCAAGGAAACAATTTCAGTTTGTTCTCTAAAGATTTAATCCACCTGCTGACCGTTACTAAAAATAAAATAATAAATAAAAGTGATGTTTATAAAAGGGTAAAAGTTAGACATACCAAACTTAAAAATGGAAAATAAGAAGCGATAAGGAAATTGTGACTTCCCAGCAATTTGTGTTGTCTTAGGCGGCAGACAAAAAGCAAACAGGAGTTAAGGCCTTCATTTCAGAACTGATTTCCAGACTTTTCTCTTTTAATCAATGTTTCAGATTGCAGCTTGTCTTGGACAGTTGAAATTTGGACTTAGAATCTCCCGCTATACATATATAATGTATTTTGTATCTAATTATATAATCATATTACATTTTAGTCTACAATGGACTGGTTGCCTGTCCAGGGTTTGTTCCTGCCTTGCGCCCAATGTTAGCTGGGAAAGGCTCCAGCAACAACCATCACCATGGTCTGGATTAAGGTGGTTAGAAAAAAGACAATTTAATAGTAATTTAAATATTTCAATTATACAAATGTAAAAGTAATTAAATAACGTTTTACATAATGCTAATAAAGAGCTACCTATCTGTGTATATACTGCATTTTATAAAAGAGGTCCAATTTTTGTCCCATCAGACCAGAGAATCTTGTTCAAATAAGTAATGGGAAAGAGTAGAGGAAGCTCAGTTAAGAAGGGAGGTGATGATTAGTGAGCAGCAGGATGGTTTCATGCCAGGTAAGAGTGCCCCACAGATGTGATGTTTCCCCTGAGGGTGTTGATGGAGAAGTAGAGAGATGGTCAGAAGGAGTTGCATTGTGTCTTTGTGGACCTGGAGAAAGTAAATGACAGGGTGACTGAGAGGAGCTGTGGTATTGTATGAGGAAGTAGGGAGTGGTAGAGAAGTACATAAGAGTGGTACAGGATATGTACGAGGGAAGTGTGACCGTGGTGAGGTCTGTGGTAGGAGTAAAGGAGGTGGGATTACATCAGGGATTGGCTCTGAGCCCTTTCTTATCTGCAATGGTGATTGACAGGATCCCCCTGGACTGTGATATTTGCTGATGACATTGTAATCAGTAATGAGAGTAGGGAGCAGGCTGAGGAGACCCTGGAGAGGTGGAGATATGAGAGGAGAGGAATGAAGGTCAGTAGGAACAAGACAGAATACATGTATGTAAATGAGAGGGAGGTCAGTGGAATGGTGAGGATGCAGGGAGTAGGGTTGGTGAAGGTGGATGAGTTTAAATACTTGGGATCAACAGTACAGAGTAATGGGGAGAGTGGAAGAGAAGAGGAGAAGAGAGTGCAGGCAGAGTGAAGTGGGTGGAGAAGAGTGTCAGGAGTGATTTGTGACAGGCAGGTATCAGCAAGAGTGACAGGGAAGGTCTAAAGGACGGTAGCGAGACCAGCTGTGTTATATGAGCTGGAGACGGTGGCACTGACCAGAAAGCAGGAGAAAGAGCTGGATGTGGCAGAGTTAAAGATGTTAAGATTTGCAATGGGTGTGACGAGAACGGACAAGATTAGAAATAAGGACTTTAGAGGGTCAGCTCAGGTTGAACGTTTTGGAGACAAAGCTAGAGAGGTGAGATTGCATTGGTTTAAACATGTGCAGAGCAGAGATGCTGGGTTCAAACCTCTTCCATGTCACAATTATTGGGAATAATGTGCTTCAGGGAACACTTAACACTTTAGAAATGGTTTACCCCTTTGAACTAATCTGTGCCTCACCACAGTGGAGGCCTACCGAGAGCTCCTTGGACTTCATTGCTTGGACTCTATCCTGACAGGCAGTGTGAATAGTAAGACCTTCTAACTGCAGGCACACATGTGCTTTTCTAAATGACGTCCAAACAATTCACAGATACCACAGGTGGACTCCAATCAAGTTCCAGAAACATCTCAAGGAGAATGAAAGCAAACCGGAGACATCTGAGCACAAGTTGGAGTGCAACAGCTGAATACTTAGAGGAATGACAGGTTTCAGTTTTTAATTAATAATGAATTTGCAAACCTTTCAGAATCATGGTGTCACTTTGTCATTATGGGATATTGAGTGTAGAGTGAGGGGCAAAAATGGCAAACTCGTCAATGTAAAATGAAATCTACAAAACAATACATTGTTTAGAAAGATAAGGGGTTTCAGGATAGATGCACTATACCACAGATAGATAGATAGATAGATAGATAGATAGATAGATAGATAGATAGATAGATAGATAGATAGATAGATAGATGTGAAAGGCACTATATAATAGATAGATAGATAGATAGATAGATAGATAGATAGATAGATAGATAATAATTCTTTGCATTTATACAGCGCTTTTCTCACCACTCAAAGCACTCAGCAATTGCAGGTTAAGGGCCTTGCTCAAGGGCCCAACAGACCAGAGTCTCTTTTGGCATTTACGGGATTCGAACCGGCAACCAGATCCCTAACCTCAGAGCCACCACTCCACCTTTAGATAGATAGATAGATAGATGTGAAAGGCACTATATAATAGATAAATACACTATACATTAGACAGATAATTGGGAACAACCCTATAAAATAAATAGACAGATAGTTCTTTATTAGCATAATAAAAAATGTAATATATTATATAATTAAATATAAAATATAGCATATCTGCAGAGAGGGAGCTTTTAAGTCCAAATTCCAAAAATCCAAGACAAGCTGTAATCTGAACAGGACCCTCTCACGAAGTATGCAGACCATAGGCAGGTTTGGATGCTTTCGGGCCCCCATCTGCGTATCCTGCACACGCTTGCATATCTTTCTGGGCAGATTTGTTGTTTTTGCTTGGCAAAATGAAAAGGGAGTGAATGTGCACAGTTAATTAGTGGACCATGAAATATGAAGGGCAGTGAATCAGGAAAGATCCCCTCTGGCAGACTGTTAAGGAGGGGAGTGACTGCTTATGGCTTTGCTTTATTAACTGCACAGCAGATTTATATTTCAAGCTGACACAGGGAGCTCAAGTTCACACAAATGTTGGAGTTTTCGGCCCATTTGCCATATGAAGACATTCTGTGGTCAGCTGTGTTTCCTCACCGTGAGCCGCATAGTGGGGGAGGGAGAGATTATTTGGCATTCCAAGTCATTATTAATAGGGAATTGCAAAGTAAGAGGAGATGTAAAAAGTAACAAAGATGTACAGCACTGCATTTGCAGCTGGAAAAACGACGGAGCAAACCTGAGGTTTTCAGCTGTGGGAGAAGGTAAACAGGAAATATTTCTTTTCATTTCACGGCCACTACAGTAGTAGAAAAGCTGCCATGTCGGAAAGTGTTCATCCTTCAGAACAATACTTAGTTAGCGTCACTGAAACGGCCAGGCGGCTCTGCACATGCACATCCACCCACAGAGGTCTGTAAGGTAAACAAGAGGAGCCCAGCCGGAGATTGTGACAGCTTATCTCAAAGTGAAGTTGTGGTGGTGGTGGTGGAGGGGGGTATGGGGGGGCGGTGACAAAACTGCACATTACCTTACTGAAGGAATAAATGAAGAAAAGCAGAGGGCTGAAAATTAAGATATATATATGAGGGAGGGGGCCCAAAAATTACAGGAATTGTTAAGAAAAGGATGAGTGTACCCTGCTAGTCGCACTAACACCTCATCCAGCAGCAATCCAAGTTTTTCCTGGATGGTCTCCCATCCAAGTACTGGCTGGGTCCGAACATGCTTATCTTCAGGTGGATGACCTCTTCTGAGGTGCAGGAGGTATGGCTGCTGACACGTAGCACCTACCTTAAGATTGTTGCAGTCCACACCATACCCCATCATGGCAGTGGCCTCTGTCAGCAGGATCATGCACCTGCCACACTGCAAAAATGGTTCAAGAATGGTTTAAGGAGCATGAAAAAGAGTTCAAGGTGCTAACTAGGCCTCCAAATTTCCTGGATCTCAATTCAAATGAGCATCTATGGGATGTGCTGGAAAAACAAGGTCAATCCATGGAGGTCCCAAATCGCAACTTATAGGACTTAAAGGATCTGCTGCTAACGTCTTAGTGCCAGATACCACAAGACACCTTCAGAGGTCTTGTAGAGTCCATTCCTCAACAGTTCAAAGCTGTTTTGTTGGCATGAGGGGTTCCTAATGTGGTGGCTGATCTGTGTATATTTTGTGAAGGACAGCCCGTGTCCTTACCTGGCTGGGATGACCTTGGGATGGTAGGACTGGAGGAGAGAACGTGCATGGGGCATTATCTCCCCCGGAATGCTAGATGGCAGCAGGCCTAGGCTCGGATTCCTGCATAGGTGCCCACAAGGTATGCCAGGTATTGTAATCTTGCTGGATCCCCTGGGAGCTAACCAATCCAAAAGTGCTTCGGAGTGGCAGCGTCATGTCAGCAGAAGTGCTCCCGGGTATTAGATAAAATGAGCTGTCTGCCTCACAAGGACAAACCAGAGTCGAGAGGGAGAAGACTAAGCTTTCTGGGAGGAGTGGAGGTGGAGGAGAAAGACGGAGGGAGACAAAGAGAAGGAGGAGAAGAAAAGTGCTGTGTGCTGCTTTCATTATTGGTGCTTTTGTACTGTGCAGGTTGGAAACTTGGGATATGAGGTGTGATCAAAAAATATGTGAATGTGAATGTTTAATAAAAAAAAAATCATTAAAGTAAAAGACACATTGCCATTTATTCCATCCATCCATTTTCCAACTCGCTGAATCCAAACACAGGGTCACGGGGGTCTGCTGGAGCCAATCCCTGCCAACACAGGGTGCAAGGCAGGAACAAACCCCGGGCAGGGCGCCAACCCACCACAGGACACACACACCCACACACCAAGCACACACTAGGGCCAACTTAGAATCACCAATCCACCTAACCGGCATGTATTTGGACTGTGGGAGGAAACCCGGGTCTGCAATGCCATTTATCCCCCTCAAAATACTTCCCATTGCTTCGAACACTCATATCCCACTGTTCTTGCCACTTTCTGAAGCAGTTCTGAAAGTCCTCTTTCATGAGTGTCTTTAGTTGCGCTGTCATGGCTGCCTCGACGTCCTGAATTGATTCAAAATGTTTACTTTTTATGGTCATTTTGACTTTAGGGAAGAGCCGGAAGTCACACGGTGCCAGATCCATTGAAATAAAGTGAATGTGGACACACTGTAATATTTTAAAATTTTTATCTGACATAAATTTCCATACCAGAAGCGATGTGTGACACGGAACATTGTCATGATGGAGGATGAAATGGTTTTCCCATTTTTCAGGTCGTTTACTATGCACATTGTTTCTTAAATGCCCTAATAAGCCCTTATAATATTCAGAGTTCACCATAGTGTTTCTGCGTACAAACTCATCTTACACAATTCAATCAAAGTCAAAAAACACAATCATCATCACCTTGATGTTGGATCTTGATTGACGTGCAGGACATTGAGGCAGCCACAACAGCGCGACTAAAGACACTCACAAAAGAGGACTTCCACAACTGCTTCAGAAAGTGGCAAGAACAATGGGATAAGTGAGTCTGAAGCGAGGGGGAGTATTCTGAGGGGGATTAATGGCAATGTGTCTTTTACTGTAATCATTATTTTTTTTATTTTAATATTCACTGTATTTTTTGATCACACCTGAAATTATATATATATATATATATATATATATATATATATATATAAATATATATATATACTGTATATATATTAGCTGTGCAAGCCTATGCTGTAAAAAGCCTGGGCTCCTAGAAACTATTCAAATCCATCCATTATCCAACCCGCTATATCGTATCTACAGGGTAACAGGGGTCTGCTGGAGCCAATCTCAGCAAGGCAGGAAACAAACCCCCAGCAGGGCGCCAACCCACCGCAGGGCGCACACACACACACCCACCCACACACCAAGCACAATTTGGATCGCCAATGCACCTGACCTGCATTGTCTTTGGACTGTGGGAGGAAACCCACGCAGACACGGGGAGAACATGCAAACTCCACGCAGGGAGGACCGGGGAAGTGAACCCAGGTCTCCTAACTGCGAGGCAGCAGCACTACCACTGTGCCACCATGCTGCCCACTATTGAAATCATCAGAAAAAAATAAAAACTGAAATGCACAGCTGGCAGTGTCATTTTGCCGATGTGCTCACCTTGCTTGTCTATCAGTGGCTAAGCTAGTTTCTCTCTCATTTGTCTTTCCTTGGTGGTTTTAGTTTGGCGACAAAGTCACTTTCTTTCAGCTTCATGCTGTAGCCTCGTACTTCTTTCTTCTTCCGACTCATTAACTTAGGGTCGCCTTGCCGGCTCTTTGAGCTTCATGGTGTAGCCTTGCACTTCCGGACAGACAGACAGACAGACACACACACTTCCACACGTAGACGTTTATATATAAGATATATGTGTGCATATGTACGTGTATATATACTCATAGTGTATACACTCGGGCATTCAGGCATGCACAGTGAGCACCACCCAGAGATCACATCATGTAACCTATTATTGGTGTGAAACCCCTCTTCGTGAAGACGTTTCTGACCTTGACAGTCTGCAGACTTTTCTCATGCTCCTCCACACTGCAGGAAGGCTGCACCATCGCAAGCTTCTCTGTTGACTCGTCCAGCCATCTTTGGAGAGACTCCACGGTGTTCTTAAATGCTTGAAGCTGTCCTTGACAGGAAGAAACTTCCTCTTCTCTGAAATTAAAACATACAAAATATAATAAAACAACAGTTTTATCTGAAATAGGGGTGAAACCCATCTGAAAATGGAACTGAATGCTATTTCTTGTGTCTATATGTAGGTGGAATGGAGGTTCGGAGGCTAAGGATCTATGGTGGTATCTGGAAGGTTGACAGTTCAAATCCTATTACTGCCAGAAGAGATCCTACTCTGTTGGGCCCTTAAGCAAGGCCCTTAAACTCACAAATTGCTGCAAGGGTGCTATACAATGGCTGACTCTGCACTCCTCCTTCTGGTTCTTTTTGCATTCTTTTAGGATTTTTCTAGTTATTCTTCCAGCTCTTTTCATTTGGGGCCTGCTAGGCCAAAGCCAGCAGTTAGCAGTGAGGTGTAGCTGGATTTAGGCTGAGTCTTCTCAGGCTGGCTGGTGAGGTAGCTGGCCTTCCTTCACGGTCCCTTCAGAACACCTCACAGACATTTTGCCATTTTTGTGATTCCAGCACACAACAGAAACAATGAGACGAAAATGTTTGTGGTAACACAGCAGTGCCCCAAGTTGGAATGAACAAAACGGAGGCAAAAACAATTAAATGAATACACAGATAAAATCAAGCGAGGAATGTGCAAGGTGACAAAACAAAACAAGACCATTTCTTACTTTTCCTTAACAGTGTCTTCAAAGTCTTTAAAGTTCCTGGAGAGTGTTTCAATGGTTTTCTGAATATGACTGTGGCTTCCATCCGGGTCGAGGTCGGCCAGCTCGGCACTCAGTTTCTGGAGGACCTCGATGTCTTTCGCTTGGTCTGTCAGCTCAGCATTTGTCTCCTGAAAGAAAACCAAATGGCACCCAATAAGAGATCCAATATTCCTGTTAACGTATAGCTAAATGATGCAAGCAACTTGAACAAAGCTCTGAAGCTTGAGAAACATCTTGACAAGGGCATTTGCAGAATATCCAGTTCTCTACCAGATTGCATAAAATGTACTGTTTGTCAAAATTCTTTTTATAATCCATGTCGCCAATGGAAACGCTTACAAATGCTGCCATCTACCAAAAGTTCAGATGTATTTGCTGTATGAAAGAATTAGTGAAGTGCGCCTCTAGTGGTGTGGCCAGGTAATCCACAGAAGCAACCTGCCCGTGCCAAAGCCAGCCCTATGCCTGAGCCATGCGGGCATCCAAAGAAGTGGCGGCTTGAATGGATGAGGGATCACATGTGCAAAGTCTGTGTGATGGTCCGGAATGCCCCCAACAGCCCGATACAACTCGAACCCGGAAACCGTCAATAACGGACCTGAGATGAGCCATGTAATGAGGACCCATTGAGTCAACAGTAGGCGTAAAGTGCAAGAAAGCTTTACACAAAACAGGCAAGAACGTTTCAAAAAATGCCAGCATTCCATCCAATAAATACAGCGGGGGAAACAAGTACTTGAAGCATCAATGTTTTTCTCATTAAATTTATTTCTAATGGGGCCATTGACATGAAATTTTCACCCGATGTCAATAACAACCCAAGTAATCCACACATACAAAGAAATCAAAACAAACAAGTCTGCAAGTTATGTGTAATAAAGTGGAATGACACGGGGAGAAAGTATTGAACACATGAAGAAAAGAGAGGCGCAAAAAGGCCTGAAAAGTCAAAAAACCAGCTGACATCTGTTAATCCTGATAGCCCCCTGTCAGTGAAAATGAATATCAGCTGGTTTAGTCCTAACTGATGGCCTGTCATTACCAAGGGGTCACACAAGAAGCATCTCATGATGGGTAAAAGCACAGAGCTCTCTCGAGACCTTCACAAACCTACTGACGGCATTGGTGACAGACGTATTTCTGAACTTCTGAATGTGCCAGTGAGCCCCGTTAATCCGAAAGTGGAAAGAACATCATGTCACCATAAACCAGCCACGCCCAGCTGCTCCTCGCAAGATGTAATCCTTATATATAATTTGATACTATCCGTATGTATGGTGTTCGTGTCAATACCTCAACTTAATACAACCATGCAATGGGACTCTGCCTCTGTAGTTAGAACATAACGTGGCACACGCGGACGCAGTATTGTAAGATTGGCTAAGAATGTTCGAATGCTTCAGTGACGCCGCTGGACGGCTGAGTATAGTAAGTTGGTGTTGGTTCAGCAGATAACAGTAAGTTCGGTTGGCTTTTGGAACGTTGCTTTGGTGGGGCGTACTTTCCAGGACTAAAGTCGTCAACTGACTTAAACCCTTCCACAGCTCCGGAACCGTAAGTAATTTAGAACGTATCACCATTTGCTTGGTACGTCGAAATCTATTTTTGGGCGGTTTGGTTTTGCCATCCGTCCTTCTGACATCTATTGGCAAACTGAGTAATGACAGCTGGGTATTAACAACAGTCATTGTTTAAATTTTAGCCGATCTCAGATGTAAGATGACCACGGCAACAAAATTATTAATCCGAATCTGATTGGAGTCCTAAAATACGTTTTGTTTTGAAAATTTGTTTTGTGGAAAAAATCAAATGAGGTGCGCCGAAGAGCTGAGTTCACGTCTCATAGCTCTGTTTAAACAGTTAGCTCTTCATTACATCGGCCAAAAAGATCTATTTTAAGCACAAATCAGTGCCATGATAACAAAATCATTTCAAGGACTTAAAAAAACAAATAATTCTTTGCAGAGAAAGTATGGATCTCACAAACGTAGAATTTGTAGCCGATTCAATTGAGCTCCCAGTCGCTAGTAAGAATATAAGTTTAATGTCACTGTGCTCTGAACAATAATTATTTTATAAATCCACTCACATGGACAGGCCAGGCCAAAGTTAGCACACAGGGGCTCTCACCATTTAGAACAGCTAGGCAAGCATTTAAAGAGAGAAGGTACTACGAAAATGGGCCTTGTACTATTTCTGCATATTAGAGATGAAATGGAATCCTCTCCTTCCCTTGTTTGGAACCTAAATAAGGGCCTGCATGTGGAGAAGACAGCAGCCAAATACTTTGAAGCCGACAGACAGATGGGTGATATCGTCATCCGTCCTGAAAATCCTTCCAGCGCATTAACGAAAAATGGTAGACTGTATAGATCAAGATCCCACCTTGGTATTTGTCATGCTATGGCTTCCTGTCTGTAATGCCGCGTAAATCATCAGTAAAGAAAGCTAAGTTATTTTCTCTTATGTGATTTTTATCGCCGTATCACTATGGGAGGGATATCGCCTTTTAATATCATATCTATATAGTTTTCGGTTACTTAAAACGCCGCAATTACAAAAGAACTTATTCCTACTAGGGAGCTATAACCCCTAAAAGGAAACACAAGATTTTTGAGTCAAAAGAATAATCAGAAGAGTTGTCCAAGAGCCAAAGACCACACGCCGAGAGCTTAAGAAAGACCAGGAATTAGCAGGTCCAGTTGTTTCAAAGAAATTGAACAATAAGTAATGCATTCGACCGCCATCGCCTCTATGCACGCTCGCCGCACAAGACTCTGAAGAAAAAGCACATTGAAGCTCGTTGAAAATCTGCTGCACAACATTTGAACAAACCAATGGAATACTGGGAGAGTAGAGTCTGGCCAGAGGTGAGCAAAATTGAACTCTTTGGATGTCATTACGCACACACCATGTTTGGAGGAGAAATGGCACTGCACATCACCCCCAAAAACACCAGCAGTTACGATTGGAGATGGGAACGTGATGGTGTGAGGCTGGCAGACTTCTTAGAATTGAAGGAAGGATGAATGGAGAAATGTAGAGGGACATTCTTGATAAGAATCTGCTGTCATCTACCAGGATGCTGAAGATGAAATGAGGGTGGACATTTCAGCAAGACAAGGATCCCAAACACACAGCCAAGGAAAGTCTCAATTGGCTTCAGAGTATAAAGAAAATAAAGAAGCTGCTCAAATGGCCCAGTCAATCAGCCAACTTGAATCCAATTGCAAATCTATGGAAAGAACTGAAGATCAGAGTTCATAGAAGAGGCCACCTGAACCTTCCAGATTTGATGACAGTTTGTGTGGAAGAAGGGGCCAAAATCCCACCAGAGCAATGCAGTCGACTCGTTTCTCCATACAGGAGGTGTCTTGACTGACAAAGGCTTTTCTACTAAGTATTCAATACATTTCAGTAAGTGTATTCAATACTTATTCTCTGTGTCATTCCACTTTATTACACATAACTTAATTTATGGACTTATTTACTTTGATTTCTTTGTATTTGGAGATTACCTGCATTGTTACCGATATCTGGTGAAAATTTCATGTCAATAGCCCCATTAGAAATATATTTACTGAGAAAAACATTGATGTGTTCAGTACTTATTTTCCCAATAAAAGAATGACCCAAGAAAGGGTGAAGTGGTCTACAGCGGTGAAAACGTTAAAATAAATAATCCATAAATACTTCCCTAAATTGAGGTTAAAAATAACTGACAGGATCAATCCTTTAAAAATGGCCATGAGCTACAGTGCTTCTTTCCAAAATGGCGTCACTGCTGCTCACCCTCACGGATCTCCAACAAGTGCCGTCCTCCACTACACTGGCTTGTGCCACAGTCGCCTCATGCGATCACCGAAGGAGGCATTCCAAGTCCGTCCCGTGTCCTCGCTGCCATCCATCTGCATCTGTGGGGGCCCCGTGTTCCCTGCTCCTGTCTGCCGTCACCGTCCCTTGGTGTCTGCAGGAGACCACTCAGAGCCCCCTCCAGCTCCTTAAGTGTTCCTGCAACACCTGACTGCTCCACCCAGTGGTCATTCCCGAGTTCTTGCTTCCCCTCAGCTCAGCTGTGATCCTGCCTCTTTTCCTTTTCCTTCTCTTAACCTCAGTGCTCTTTCATTTTCAAACTCCATGTTCCTTGCTCAGGTTCCCTCTTTATACATCTAGGGACGCAGGTGTGCTGGCATTGATGAGGCAATCGGATGAACCCCACACGTCAGCAAGTAAACGCACGATCTGTCGATCGCCCCATTAATACTCCATAGCCGCACCAGTTCGCTACCATGTGCCCCTCTATCTATCCCGAAGCCTGAGCACTCCTTCCTTTATTTATTTTTAAAATAGCCAACACCATGGACCCCTCTTATGACACTTCCCTCAAAATGCCCTGAATTGGTACAAGTGGAAAGTGATGGGCCCAAAAGCAGACTGTGAATCAAAGTGGGACAAACTTGAGGAGGAAGAAGAAGAAGAGGAGGGAAATAAACAAAAGAAATGTCAAAAACTCCACAGATTAACTCATCTCATACCTGCATCAGCTGGGAGAGCTCATTCACGTTCTTTCCTGGTCCATCCGTTTCTGTCAACGTCCGCGACCCTTTGGCAACAAACTGCTGCACTTTCTCGGCCGTCTTTTCAAACATGTCCACTTTGTCCTTCAGTTCTTCCAGCTTGTGGACCTTCTCCCTGTGTTTCTGGCTGGCGTCGGTGAACCGTTTCGACAGAGTGTTCATCTTGGCTTGCAGAGAAGAGGCAGTGGATGGGTCGGCGGTCTCGATGAACTTGCTGACCTTCTCCTTCATGGCAGCGATGCTGCTCTGCCGGCTGACAATGTCCTGCTCCAACATCTGAATTGGAACACAGAAAAACAAAATGAAGACCATGGATTTACATTCTTTGTTGTTTTAACCTTTGTGATCAACAATGAATTGTTTTGCTGTGGGTGTTCCACTGAAAGGAAAGCTAGAAATAAAGAACATTTTTAAACAAGTGATAAAGAATGCCTGATCCCCTAATGATGCAGGCTGTTCAGATACGGGAATTCAATACATTATTAGGCTCATACCTCACATCCGGTCGTTGTTTATGTGGAGTTTGCAAGTTCGGCCTTGTCTTTGTGAATTTTCCTCCAGGTCATCCAGTGGTCTTTATATGTGCCCACAGAAGTCTGAATTACTTTGAATGGTAGTTGTAACTTGGCCCAGTGTGAGTGTAATGTGGCTATGGAGGTCAACTCTATCCACAAGTGGGTCTTAACAAGCATCCGGTGCCATCGGCATTAGCTCAGCAACACAGCCACCCAGAAATGGATTAGAAGGGTTTGATAATGTTGGGTTTATGGTATAGGGGAGCAAGGTGGCACAAGGAATTGCTGATGCCATGCAATAAGGAGACCAAACTACATGGAGGGGCAGATAACAGAAAATCAGCTAAACTGTAAAAAAGGGATTTGGGTAGAATACAGCATTGGGCAGATTTGTGGTGTGCAACTTTGGGTTTCTTTTCTGTCTCTGATGCATCTTTAGGATTCCCGCTGCCCCAATTGTCATAATAATAGCTAAAGCATGACACTAAAATAGCATGGTGATTTATTTTCACTACAGCTCTTTACTTAAATTCTATAACATAACTGTCAGACGAATACGGAATTATTTTATGAAAAAGCCTCCAGACAGTAACTGAACACCATTGCTCCTGTGTTAATGGTGCAGATTTTTACTGGAAGTGAAACACCACTTTATGCAGATTTTTTTTTTCAAAATGAAACACCAAGTGTCACTGTAAATTCAGTTTTGCACACATAGTTTCACTTTTTACTGCCTTGCCAATGTTAGAATCATTTCATGAAAAATATTATATTGTTCATATGTGTTTTATATATATTTACTGCAGAAATACAGCAGTGGACACTCGACAGGACTTTCCCACTGTATTTATGTTGACATTTTGGTATTCACTTGTTCTTGTTGCACACAATAACATTTCTTTCTTGTTAAAAATAAAATGAAACGTTTTTGGTGTGTTTTTCTCCGGGAAAAACATAAAGCTAAAGAGGTTAATAAATGATCAAAGTTTACAGATTCAGTAATCGCCACAACTCTCACTCAATGTCTTAAAATATATATATGGCAGTTTAGTGTAAAAATTCCTTGTCTGCTTAATCTCAAGGTATCCACATCTGAAACTTAACATGACCCAAACATTTATAATGGACACATGTGACTTTAACACGCTGGTAATGACTTACAGCCTCTTTGCTCAGAGCTTCCTGGATTGCTGTGGAATGTAAAGGCACTTGCTCCTGCTCTTCCAGACTCTTCTCCACATTTTTCATCCAGTCCAGCATTTCATCCAAACCATCCTGCACACTCAAAGAGCGAGTCAACGTAATCTGCAGAGTCTCGTTTCGATCACTCACTGATTTGGCAAGATTGTCATACCTCTCGACAACATCACCTAAAGGAATAATAAAGAAGGTATTGATGCCATGGCCATAGAACCCTTGGCATAAAGATGAAGAATTTCAAGGTATTCCACAAAAGAAAAAAAAAGAAGAGTGGGGCTCACTAGTTGTTTGTTCTTATAAGACTAGCTGTCCCCCGAGGCTCCGCCCGCGTAGTAGTGAAACAATCAATAAAAATCAATAAAAAAAAAATAAAAGTAATAATTTGTATTGAGAAGAATTTATATTTATAGCTTTCATATCCTCTTGATATACAAAATGTTTGGTTTTGCTATCAGTGATGAGAATGTAGTTGTAATCTCTGCCACAAATGTAAAAAGTTGGGAAGGAATCTCTGGCCAAGTGGAAGGTAGGTATGCTCCACAGTCAAACGTGGGCACTGTATCTGATTGTGTTCAGCTCTGACGGGAGAGCGTCCCCCGCGTGGGGAGAAGAGCACGTGGCCGTGATATCTCAGCCAATGAGCAGCTACCCTCTAAACCACACATAGCTGTGACGTCTCTCTCAAAAACATCAAACGTTACTCCTTAACAATCTCTAGATAATAATGCCTGCTGAACAGAGCAGAGGCAAGTTGCACTCCATCACGTGGCGAGAGGTAGAGCGACTCGAACGGAGGCTGGTGCGTGAGTGAGGTGGGCCCCTGCCCTTCCCACTCCAGAGGTCCCGCCTACCCTTCCCCTCAGCCCGTTGTGTGTCTCTCAGATTCACATGAATAAATCGCTGCCACAACCAAACTATGATTCTTAGCACGATGACAGAAGTCACAAAATCAACCAGAATGTTCAAGCAAATTATAGAAAAAATCCCAATCTAAATCGGTTAAGCAGTTCTCTTAAAAAGTGGACAGGCAGACAGACGTTGGATTTTATATATATAGAGATGTGATTGAGATGTGATTGTACAGGCAAACCTAACAGGTCTAAGCAAACAGAATCACAGCAGAAGACTGGAGGACATGGCAGGAAACACACACGTTTTCCTCGTAGTTTCAAACCCACAGTATCGTGCACGTGCATCAGAGGATCATCTTCCAAGCTCACTGTAAGGTTTGTAATACCATTGTGGAACAAGAGAGGGCGCTGTCACTATTGATATTGTCTCATTTCTCATTCACAGCACCAAGAAGACGTCCAATGAGGTCTTCTGACCCCGCCCCTTCCGGTCAGAGCCCTGTAGAATCCAGATGTTCCCAGAAGGAGGCCTCTCCTTTAAACCTGAGCTGGCTGCAGGAAGGAGCTCCCCAAAGGCAGACCCACTCTACTGAGCAGTACTGACTTAAGAATCTGACTCAAAGCAATGAATGCCTATTGGCATGGACACCAAGCATGGGATGGCATTGCGGTTGGGATAGTTAAAGGAGGCCAGTTTAATAGAAGGACAAGGGAAGACCATTCGCATGGTCTATTTGACCCCCAGATACAATAAGTGGCAGTCTCCCTGGCCTCCCTGGCTTATGGTCCTGGCAAGGATACCCTCAGGGCAGGCTGGGAACTGCAGTCCCCGCTGGGTTCTATGGATGCCACCAAGAGGAGCTGCTGGGACAGACTCTCCCTACTTTAAGGAACTTCCGCCTGACCCAGAAGTGCTTCCAAAGTGCAGCGTGATAACACCAGGAGTACTCCAATGAGACAGGCATAAAAGGGATCTAACGCCTCACCTCAGGGAGTCAGGAGGTGTAGGATGAACCTCACCTGGAGGAGTGGAAGGAGAAGAAGGAGACAGAGAGGGAGAGAAGAGAATTGTGCTTGGGTGGTTCTATTAATGATAATAAGTTTTGTAAAGGTATTGTGAAAATTAAATTCACTTACTTGAACTTGGGACTTGTGTTGGTGCATCTCAGGGTTTGGGGGGCTCAATGGCACTACCCACAGGTTACTCTATTTATTTGTGTCCTTTTGCACCATCATGCACCTCTTTTTGTTATTATTATATGCCAGCATCAGATTAAACAGGGCAACCTAGATGGCACCCCAACAATTCTTTGGACAGCAAGACATCCACAACAGACATGGAAGAAAATCTGTAACCACCAACTAACTCCATCTACCCGTCCACCTCCCTCTCCACTAACCTCTAAAAAAACTCCATCATCCTCAAGATACCATCTAGGCGATGACTACTAACTAAAAAACTCTGTCTATAGGATACAAGTTTATGGTATTCTCCTCTACTGGCTTTTAGGATAACAACAAACATTCGATTGGCAGTTTTTATGAATAACCATACCTTCACAAAGCATGGTACCTTACCCACTGATCGCTGGATTTCATCACAGTTGGTCAACAGGTTGCCTTCCGTAGCAATCACAGCATCTGCTGCCTTCCGCAACTTCTCTATGGCGCCTTGACGCCCAGACACCTGGCCATGAAGCACCTAAAAATGAAAAGAAAGACATGAGAATTGCATGAAAACCTTCACACGCCAGTATTCATAAACTCCATAAAGGACTGGTAAATGAATCAAGTGCTACCACAGTGGTGAAGAACTTGTCACTGGGTCTAACCATGTCATCTGCTTCATTGTCTTTTATTTATGACTGAAATACTTGGGTGTTGTATCGTGTTAGCCATTATGAATGTAGAGAAAAGTCAAGCAAAATGACACCTTTTATTGGCTAACTAAAAAGATTACAATATACAAGCTTTCGAGGCAACTCAGGCCCCTTCTTCAGGCGAGATGTAAAGATTATGGGTTTGTAGCTGACCGCTGGCAAATACCAGACTGCAAATCTGTGCACTGAGAGGGCTTGTTGTGTGTGTATATGAACCCACGACAGAACAATTGCCATAGTCGGCAGGATCTGCACTGTGGTTAGGGTGGAGTATGGTGTTGATTGAAAACTGAACAGCAGAATGAGGGCTGAGTAAGAGAGAAACAACAACAACATTTATTTATTTCTATAGTACATTTTCATACAAATGATGAAGCTCAAAGTACTTTACAGGATGAAGGAAGATAAAAAAGACAAAAGAAAGAGCCAAGCTGACATCGACATCAAGTGCTCTGCTCTGCTTAGGTGTCTAGTCCTTGTGACTACAGATAATGGAGTTACTCCTTTAGTTTTAAAAGCTGACAAGGCAACTGAGGTTGTCGGTTTGTAGCTGGCCACTGGCAGTTACCAATGTGCAAATCTGTGCTCTGAGAGGGCTTATTGTATGTGTGTGTGTATGTGAACCTGTGACAGAACAATTGGCATAGTCAGCAGGATCTGCACTCTGGTTAAGTATGGTGTTGTGGTGTGGTGGAGTATGGTGTTAATTGAAAACTGCACAGTAGAATGGGGGCTGAGTAAGAGAGAAAGAGCCAAGCTGATATTGACATTAAGTGCTCTGCTCTGTTTAGATGTCTAGTTCTTGTAACTACAGATAATGGAGTTACTGTTTTAGTTTTAAAAGCTGACAAGGCAACTGAGGTTGTCGGTTTGTAGCTGGCCAGTGGCAACTACCAAAGTACAAATATGTGCTCTGAGAGGGGTTATTGAATGTGTGTGTGTGTGTGTGTGCATGTGAACCTGTGACAGAACAATTGGTATAGTCGGCAGGATCTGCACTGTGGTTAGGGTGGAGTATGGTGTTGATTAAAAACGAAACAGTAGAATGGGGGCTGAATAAGAGAGAAACAACAACAATATGTATTTCTATAGCACATTATCATACCTATGATGTAGCTTAAAGTGCTTTACAGGATCAAGAAAGATAGAAAAATGACAAAAGAAAGAGCCAAGCTGACACTGACAGCAAGTGCTCTGCTCCGCTTAGATGTCTAGTCCTTGTGAACTGAGATAATGGAGTTACTCCTTTAGTTCTAAAGGCTGAAAAGGTAACTGAGGTTGTGGATTTGTAGCTGGCCACTGGTGTGTGTGTATGTGAGCCTGTGACAGAACAATTAGCATAGTCGGCAGGATCTGCACTGTGGTTAGGGTGGAGTATGGTGTTGATTGAAAACTGCACAGTAGAATGGGGGCTGAGTAAGAGAGAAAGAGCCAAGCTGCCATTGACACCATGTGCTCTGCTCCATTTAGATGTCTAGGCCTTGTGACCTGAGATAAAGGAGTTACTCCTTAAGTTTAAAGGCTGACAAGGCAACTGAGGGCACGAGTTTGTAGCTGACCGCTGGCAGTTACCAAAGTGCAAATCTGTGCACTATGAGGGCTCGTGGTGTGTGTGTGTGTGTGGACTCATGACAAAATCGTCACTTTGGTTAAAAGCAGCAACTAAACAGACAAACAAACAAAAGACAAGTTGGGAATTCAGCTCTGATCCAATAATGTTATTGTTGGCCTCACATTGCGGAGAAGTCAATTTAATTTGATAGGTTATTGTTATATAAAAGAAATTTTGAAGGACTTGCAGCCTTGAGTGTTAAGGATGTTAGCCAAGTGCAAAAACTGGTAAAAACAGGGTTAGATAAAAAAAAAATGTAAGAAAAAATATCTTGCGGATTCAAATTAAAAAATAGAACATTTAGCAAAAAGAAAAGAAGAAGAAGAATCTTTATGGGATTGAGTCCCAGAGACGGATTCAGCGGTAAAGTGGTTTGGACAAGGACGGAAAAAAAACATTTTAGAGGTGCAGTGAACGGCGAGGAGGGCCTAATCTGTGCCTGTCCAGAAGCCAGAGGGCCTTTGGCAGGACACAAGTGAAAGAAAGAAAGAAAGAAAGAAAAAAAAAACACTTGGCATCCATCCACCTTCTAACAGCTGTGTCCTGATAAAACTGGCCGAGTAGGACACAACAAATTAAAACCACCAGGCTGAGAAATACAAAAGCTAGCAGAATCTTGGCAGTGCAATATGACTGAGCAAAATATATTAAGCAAATTCTCCATATAATCTGATTTGATGCTTAGTGTGGGTATACGGTTGACCTGCACTCCAAAAGAAATAAATAAAATAAGCAAAGGAACATGGAATAAACCTGCTATAGATCTTCTCTGCTATGTATCTGTACATTATAAGAAATGCGTCATCCCTCCTGTGTAAGAACATGAGAACAATTCGGACAAGAACAGGCCATCCAGCACAAAATTTCTCAACCGTCCTGTCCACTGAATTTGTCCAAGCTAACATTAAGTCACATTCCGAAGGTCCCTAAAGTCCTACTGCCCACCACACTACTTGGTCACTTATTCCATGTGTCTGTGGTTCTTTGTGTGAGGAGCAAACTTCCTAATGTTTGTGTGAAAACTGTGTCCTCGTGTTCTTGATGAACTCATTTTAAAGTCACCGTCTCGATCCACTGGACTAATTCCCTTCATTATTTTAAACCCTTCAGTGAGGTCTCCTCTTCATCTCCTTAAGGGTCAGCTCTTTTAACCTTTCTTTCACAACTCATCCCCTGTACCCCTGGAGTCAGCCTAGTCACTCTTCTCTGGACCTTTTTCTAGAGCTGCTATGTCCAATTTGTAATCTGGAGACCAAAACTGCACACAGGACTCCACACTCCTCACCAGTGTCTTATAAAGCTTCGGCATCACCTCCTTGGGCTTGTACTCTGCACATCAGTGTAAGAATACTGATGCTCTGTGTAAGAGAGGACAGAGCCGACTATACTTCCTTAGAAGGATGCCGTCCTTCAACATCTGCCAGACGGTTGTGGCGAGCGCTCTCTTCTATGCGGTGGTGTGCTGGGGAGGAAGCATAAAGAAGAGGGACGCCTCACGCCTGGACAAACTGATGAGGAAGGCAGGCTCTATTGTAGGCACAGAGCTGGACAGTTTGACATCCGTGGCAGAGCGACGGGCGCTGAGCAGACTCCTGTCAATCATGGAGAATCCACTGCATCCACTGAACAGGATCATCTCCAGATAGAGGAGCATCTTCAGCGACTGAATGCTGTTACCATCCTGTTCCACTGACAGACTGAGGAGACCCCACACTATGCGACTCTTCAATTCCACCCCTTGGTAAACATTAACATTATTCAAAGTTATTGTCTGTTTTTACCTGCATTTTTATTACTCTTTAATTTAATAGTTTTTTGTATCAGTATACTGCTGCTGGAGTATGTGAATTTCCCCTTGGGATTAATAAAGTATCTATCTATCTATCTATCTATCTATCTAAGAACTACTTTTATGAATCCCATACCAAATGGTATATAACTGAGACATATGAACTGCACTTGTCATTCCAACAGATGGCGCATCACAAGCATTGGCACCGCTTTTAAGAACCCCATACCAAATTGGCAAATAACTGAGACATATGCATTGCATTTGTCATTTCAACAGATGGTACATCACAAATATTAACATTGCAGTTACAACTCTCACACCAAATGGTTTATTACAGACATGTGCATTCTATTTCAAAAGATGATGCATCACATTTTAATTAATAAAGTGCATTGCATTTATGATTCCAACAGATGGTGCATAACAAACATTAACACTGCTTTTACAAATCCCATGCCAAATGGCATATAACTGAGACATATGCATTGAATTTGTCATTCCAACAGATGGCTCATCACATACATTAACACTGCTTTTACGAATTTCATACCAAATGGCATTTAATTGAGACACATTCACTGTATTTGTCATTGTGACAGAAGGTGCATCACAAACATTTTTAGTTATGTGTTTTATTACTACAAATGTTTGTGATGCACCATAAGTTGGAATGGTAAATGCAATGCATTATGTTTTTTTTTACTACACACACTGCAAAATGCATTCCAGTAGATGGTGCACTGCAAATGTTAACGCTGAAGTCAAAGTTGATTACTTAGATTTGAACCCATCTTAGCCAGCCAGTGATCTTGTAAATCAATAAATCAATACAGGGAGGACTTAATAGACTGAAGGAGAAACAAGTAAAGCCAAATGTCCATTAAATTCCACTTTGGTTTATGCAATATCCCAAAGTCATCCTCACACTGAATTCTAAATTGGGAATGTCATTAACAGATTGCTAAAATGAAGCGCAACATAAAACTCTTAAAAAAAAAAAAACTACAGAGCAAAAACATACACTAACTGGAAAAAAAAAATGAAATTAATTAATGCCCCCTATATAATGCAAAATCTTGACAATATCAATTAATGCACCACAGACCACCCTTAGCCTATCGGTAGCAGGGCACATTAAATTGTTAATTTTCACAAACGCCACTGCCTGCCGGCCAACCGGCTCTCGCTCCAGGATACGACAAACGTCAAAAGACGTCCAGCCTTGAAGACCCGCAAAGCAAAGCTAAACACGGCGAGTACTTGCCTTGGTGTCTTCCAGCTGCTTTTGGAGATCCTGTGGATCCACGGCGATCACCTCGGCCAGCTGCTTCCTGGCAGTTTCTTCTGCGTCTTCCAACCAAGTCACGATCCCAGACGAGGCGTCTCCATAGTGCTTGTACTTCTCGACCACGTCTTTAAGGTTGTTGCCTAGCAGGTAGCACTGAAATATGAAAGTACAGAGAACAGTCCTGGTCAGTGGTACTGATGCTGATTCAGGACTCGTCCTTCATGTGATATTTTTTGTGACAGTCACCAATGCACAGTTCAATGTCACAATTTGGACAGTAGCTCTTAAATCCCACCAAATTGTTTAATTTGTAATTTTAAACTGTGGAGAAGAGGGGGAAAAGCAAGATAAAATGTGTCCTTGTCCCAAACATTATGGAGGGCAAGGCTAGATACTTTTATTTAACATTGTTTGACTTGATTGACAAGTGTTGAGGCCACCATGACAAGAAATATGTAATGCAGGC
The DNA here is from genome assembly GCF_016835505.1 of Polypterus senegalus. Taxonomy (NCBI): domain Eukaryota; kingdom Metazoa; phylum Chordata; class Cladistia; order Polypteriformes; family Polypteridae; genus Polypterus; species Polypterus senegalus. The sequence continues at coordinate 8,797,221 of NC_053169.1, forward strand.
ACTTCAGGAAATGTCTCAATTTTAAATAAAACAGTCACTCTGAAATAACGACAGCAATCATTTTACACAAACTAACTATTTATTGAACCAAGATAAAATGATGATACTGTATCTCATAATAATTATTTATCTAATTTTTTTTTTGTAAACTGTTTCCTCATTTATATAATTTGCTGTATCTTTACGTGCAATTACTTATTTAACAATTGCCATTTTGCGTATTTAATTTTTCCTCAAATGAGATTACAAACTTACCAACTTAACAGGAAATACGAAAAAAAAAAGAAAAAAAAATACTCTGTCGCCACCTAGTGGCTTCACATTTCATAGCACTCTTATGTTTTAACAATTTTTATTTTTAATCGACTGTCTCTTGACACTCAAACAGATATATATATATATATATATATATATATATATATATATATATATATATATATACAATATTTATAATTTATATGTTATAGATATACATATTTTTTTGTGATCAAATATTTATTGGAGTTTTAGTAACATTAACAATTACAATTTTTATTATTAAATCAAATCAATTGTCTCTTGAGACTTAAATATATATGTATAATATTCATAATTTATTTTTAATATATTTCATTTCTTTGAACAAATGTATTTTTGTTTGATTTTATTGAAATCACACAACATTCCATACAAATTTTTACAAAAATAGGATCGAAAAGAAATCAACAAATCTATCTATTATATAGTGCCTTTCACATCTATCTATCTATCTATCTATCTATCTATCATATAGTGCCTTTCACATCTATCTATCTATTTATCTATCTATTAATTATATGAAGAACCAGTAGTATGGAATCCAATCTTGGAGTTTGACTCGGTCAGTTTAAACTCACTGCTTATGAACAAAGGCTTTACTAAAGTAGCTGACTTTATTGATCCGGTCAACAACCAGTGGAAGTCTGGGGCAGCTGTGGCACATGGGCTTGGGATTAGGTCTGTCCGTCTTGGGGGGGTTGATTATTAACAAACTTAAAGTCTCTTTAGTGCAATTGGGTGCAGGTCCACTGTGTGAAGATTTTTTTCTAGGGAGATCTCATAAAAGAGGCAGAACCTCCTGAATGTGTCATTACAATTAAATCGAATGTAAAAGATTTTATCAGTCCTAATAACTCAGTTTTAAAAATTAATCACATAAATGGAATTTTGTTCCCAAAATTATCAAAACAAGCATTGTATGACTGGTGTCTTAAAGTGTCCTATTTTATGCATTTGAAGGACATGGCTTATACCCTCTGGAGAAACACTCTGTGTCTGCATGACACAACATCTCCAGCATGGAGGACTTTATATAAACTGCCCATTGAAAAAAGAGTTGGGGACCTGCAGTGGAGGATTCTACATGTAGCAGTAGCCACCAATTCATTCTTAAAAACCATTGGCGCCAGCGTAACAGATAAGTGTCCATTTTGTCTTCAGAAAGAAACAGTTTATCACTTATTTCTGTATTGTACCAGATTACAACCACAGCTGCATTTCCTTGATTTATTGCTGATGGATTTGGGAATTGTATTTAACAAACTCATATATATTTTTGGAATGTTGGTATCAAGAATTTGTAAAAGGGAATGTTTACTTTGCAATTTTTTGTTAGGCCAGGCCAAGATGGCAACTTCAAAAACAAGAAGAAATACAGATAAAGATCTGAAAACCACTGATGCTCTGTTAATGTTTAAGGTCCTCCTTCAAAGGAGATTGAAGATTGAATTTGCATATTTTAAACTAATTAATCAATTAGATGTATTTCAAGAAATCTGGGCTGTAAATGGTGTTTTATGTTCCATGGAAAATGAATGTCTATTACCAAAGTATGACTAGGAAAACTTTTTTATTAAATGCTGTTTAATTTTGACTGTTAATTTGACTACAATGATGTTATAATTGTTAATAAAGGTCTGTTTAAAATTTAAAAAAAAATTATCTATTATATAGTGCCTTTCACTTCTATGTATCTATCTATCTATTATATAGTGCCTTTCATATATATCTATTGATCTATTTATCTATGTATTATATAGTGCTTTTCACATCTATTATATAGTGCCTTTCATATCTATCTATCTATCTATCTATCTATCTATCTATCTATCTATCTATCTATCTATGCATTATATAGTGCCTTTCATATCTATCTATCTATCTATCAAAGACTTACCTGCGAATGAAGGGACTTGTAATGATTTGCAGCCGACTCCAGTTTGTCCTGCACCAGTGTGGAGACCCCTGAGGTGTCCACAGAGAGCTCAGAGTCCTTGCTGGTATCAGATTTATTGCACATTTTAGCAGCATCCAGCACCCTCTGGCCGGATATTGTAATGAAACGCAGGTCCCCTTTGTGGGAGATAACATCATCGGAAAAACTTTTTTGCCGTTGCAGTTTGCTGTTAAGGTGGTCCTGGTCAGAGACGCCAGATTTCAGTTCGGCGATCTCAGTTTCCGATTGCTGTAACCAGTTTTCAAATTCACCGCAGTCAGTCCTAAACTTTTGCAGCTCGTCCTGGACGGTCTGAATCAGCTTCATTTTGAGTTCTGCCTCAGTCAGCGTTGTCTCGTAGCGGTCCCGTAGCTCCTGGATGTTACTCTGAAGTTTCTCCTTCTCCCCTGGGGAAAGCATGTGGCCCTGCTTCTCGAGGAGCGCCTGAGCCGACTGAGTGGCAATGATGAAGGCCTGCTGCTGCGATAAGATCTCACGATGATGAGCCTGCAGAAGAAGCACAGGATTGAATCCACCACCAGCTAAAAGCCATTCAGTTTTAGAAGAGATGCAAAAAAGTGCATTTGAAAACAGGAATCTGGAATATAAAATGCCATTGAAGTGACAGTTTACTTAAGGCCACCTCAATTTTCAGTCATATACACATTCATAGGTATTTCTGAACTGTCTGTTATATTTAGGGTCTGGCTGATTGGGTGAGGCAGCATAGCTAGTGAGGTACTACTGTGGCATTTATGCGTATTTTGTGACCGGATCCCTTTTTCTGCCAATTTCTACTGCAGCTCCTCAACACCTGAGTCTTTAGCTATGGAAACAATCTTTACCACCCTGTTGCAAATTTGGAGTATTGGAGTACGTTCAAATGGAAAAAAACCAGGGACTAGAAAACCAGAATGAGGGCCAGAGGGGACAATAGACAGGAGTGTTATGTTTTAGTTGGGGCTCCTCCTTGGCTTAAATTTGCATTTCTTTTCTCTTGAATATTTCTTTCAATTTTTAGTGTTTTCATTTGTTACGACAGCTTCTGTTGATATTGTTCTGTCCAGTTATTATTTAATAGTGTTTTTTAATCAAAAGTGGGATGAGGGCATCACGAGTTGCTGTTGTTCAGAATGGTAGGGAGTCATTGTGGGTTGTGATTGGGCGGCACGGTGGATCACCACTCTGACGATTGCGCTTGTCATCCCCTGATGACTGCACTTGATTGACCGGGGGGGATATTCTGACAATCGTTTTTGTTTCACCAAGATGACCCTCTGATGATTGTGATCGCTTCACCAAGGGAGAACTCTAACGATCGCAATTGATTCAGGAAGGGGGACCCTCAGACAATTGCACTTGATTCACCAAGGAGACCCCTTGACAATATCAATTGATTTGCCTACGGGGAACCCCCTGTCGACTGCACTCAACTCACCAAGTAGGACACTCTGACAGTCATCCTCAATTCACCAAGGGGGATCCTCTGGCAATTGTGTTTGTTTCACCAAAGGGACCCTCTGACAATCACAATCAATTCACCAAGGGGGACCCACTGATGATCACAATTGATTCACTGAGGGGACCCTCTGACTATCACGCTTAATTCAACAAGGGGGACCCTCTGACAATCATCGAGTGTGGTAACCTCCCCTATTCTCTCGATTGTGGACAGTTCAGAAAGACGGGGGCACCACCCCACTCTTGACAATCCCACTCAATTCCCCAAGGGGGACCCGTTGTTTTTAAATGTCATTATGTTCCCAGTGTTTTTGGGGTGAAAGGCCCACCCGAGAGGAGGGGCCACTACATCCATCAAACCATAAGAATGGACCGAGAGATACACAGAGGTGAATGCGTAAGTCTAAATCAGAAAACCAGGAAATGAAAAAAGAAATCTAGCAACAAAACTGAAACGTGAAGCAAAACTTGCAGTCAAAAAAACAAAACAGAAATGGGTCTGGATTTTCTTGACCTTAAACAATACAACTTTTCTCCATGCCATTTTCTTTTGTGTCATTATCAAAACTCTAAAGGAAAGTCAGATTTTTGTTAAATACGAAATACACAATGATGGGCACCAATGACTTTTGTCAGTTTCAACTTAGTTCAGAGACCATCGTGGGGTCTTCTTTTATCATGGAGGGGTACCACATGTGTATTTCGAGATATGGAGTCTCTCTTGTGATTTTGTTCTCTGTTTTGAGGCCTAGACAGACCATAAGCCTTTCATGAAGTGCTTTTGAGTAGCTAGAAAAGAGCGATATAAATGTAACAGACAGACAGTCAGGCAGCCTGGTGTCAGAGATGTACGGGGACACTGCCCGGCCGGAACGCCTGGACAGTCCCCAATGGGGACAATACTTCTCCTCGGCCACGAGAGGGCAGCCGCCCGGGTCTATTTGGGGGCCACGGAGACAGAGCTGGGATGCCCGTGAGAGGAGTGGCCACGCCAGGCGCCCGGTCAGTTGGGGAGTCCTGGATGGCAGCATTTCTGCCACACCAGGAAGTGCTCCCGGAAACAGTTCCAAGACGACCCGGAGTGCTTCCAGGGGCTTTCCTGACACTTCCGCCACACCAGGAAGTGACGTCAAGGGGAGCACCTGGGACTCATCCGGGTCCTGATAAAAGGAGCCGCCTCCTTCCGGAGAGCGAGCCAGAGTTGGGAGGAAGGAGACGAAGCTTGTGAGGAGGAGGAGGTCCAAGAGAAAGAGAAAGAGAAAGAGAGAGAGAGAAAGAGCAAGAGCGAAAGAAGAAGAGAAAGAAGAAGAAAGGAAAGAGTTAATGAGAGAAGGCATTGTGGTGTAGTAAATAAAGGAGCGTGTTTCATACACCCTGGTGTCGGTCTGTCTGTGTTGGGGGTACGGTTTCCACACTGGTAATGAGCTAAGCAAGCTAAAAGGAAGTCTGGCCTGCTCTTTGGAGGTCTCACACCTTTCTTGTGTGCTTGATTAGAACCCAACAGCAGCAATGACTTCTAAGCCAGTGTGCCACCAGGATATACGTTTACACACAACCAAACACGTGGATCCTAATTTCATTTTTAAAACGACAGTATTGTGAATGTTCTTCATGCAGTGAGCAGACCAAAGAATGCTTACCTTTACTCGATCGTGCTGCTTGCTTAGGTCCAGGTCATCCTTGCCTGTCCTCTTTCCGTCAGTAACTGTGCATGTCTGGCCATTGAGCTGAGGTAGGTTTCCATTTGCATCGTCTTCTTGTCCATTCAACTTGCTTCTGTTTTCCAGAGGTAGGTTCCCATTCTGTTTCACCATCTGTTCTTGAAGGTTTTCATCCACCCCTTGATCTTTTCCAATATTTGACAGCCAGCCCAGGAGTCCTTTAATTTTATTCTTGCTGTCTTCCAGTTGCTCCTCTGCAGCCACCTATAGATCAAAGGGTAGAACTTAATGGTATTGAAGAAACAAAAACCAAAACTGAACACCTCACTTTCATCATTGAATCTTCTTTTATTGCGGTAGGTCCATCTGACCAGATGGAAGACCACAGGAACCCCCTTCTTCAAAGGGAAATGGAGGCACTCCACTCCTGAAAGTGAGGAGGGATGGGTGATATGCACTAGTTGTGTTTTTTAAGGACTCTTCGAGGTCACTACAGTCACTGGGAAATAAAAAAAAAGATCCACCTAAATTATAAGTAGATGTATAACTTCACATGACCAAGTTTACTTTTGTTTCTAGGTAACCATCTGTTGAACCCCAGGATAGCAACCTTAATCTGGGGCTTTGATAGTCATGAAGAGAAGACGGAACTGGACAAGTGCGCAGACAAGAGAGATGTGAAGCAGAAGTTTAGCAAAATCATGGGGATCTGGAGGTGCCTCAAAACTTGTGCAAAGCAGTGGACGAATATCAATAAAAATCTCAGAAACAAATACCATTAAAAGCCTTGGTCCTGAGGTGCTTCAACCTAAATAAGATGTCACACATGTGCGAGCGGGATCTAGCCTAAGGGCCCATTTGACTGTAATTCCACCCTTGACCATGGGTCAACACTGTCACCTAATGCTGCTCCCCTTTTTTCATCTGCAAGATCCGATAATTGACAGTAAGATGAGTCATGACATCACTTCTGGTTTTCTGAACCCGCCTCTTCCTCTCCACTAACCTCTTAATCGGCTCCACTGCCATCTGTAGGCAGTCTATTGCTAGACTCGCGCTTGGAAAGATGTCACTGCTAAACAAATGTTAATCGATTTGTTATTTTGTTTTATTCCAAATATAGAGAGTTTGCCTATGGGTGCCCTAATTCTTTATTCCCTCTCTTGTCTTTTTATTACAAAGAATAAATAAGTGAATACATTTAAAATTTCTCTTCTCCTGCTTGTCTATACTCCCACATTAGGGCATCCCGCTATATCCACCAACACAGCCTCCTGCATCAGCCGTGTCACACATCTGTCTGGGGACCTCCATAGGCAACACCATCCAGGGACGAGAGGGTGTGACAGCACTAACCATTTATTATCTCTACACCGCAGTTTCAAGGATGACATCTAGCCCCACCCACAGCACCTACAGAAAGGCCCACCCCTTCCACCTGTGATGCTACAAAATGGGCGGGCCCCAGAAGGAGGCATCCATTTTGGACTTGGACATCAACGGGGACAGAGCTCCCGCAGCCGTGTCGGACTTTTGGCTACTGAAGGCCCTATAATTGGAGTTATGTTTTAATTGTCTGCGATTAAATGGGGTTGCCTAGTTGGCACCCCAACTTTTAGTCTGGCATCCTTGGTTACACCAGTCACCACAGACCTGAGCTGCCACCCTTGCTGTTTACAGAGCTGCCACCTCTGATGGTCATCGCAGTTCCTCCAGGGAACTTTGCCTTCTTGTGAGATGCGACCACACTGCAGGTCCACATTTGTACCTGTGGCCTCTCTCCATTCATGTCTGCTCCCCTGATCAGCGTTCAGCCTACAGGGACTTCATGACACACCAGAAACGTCTTCTCGACCATCGACCCTGGAATGAGCTTTTGAACTGAAAAGAGACAGGACTCCTAACCAATGAGTGAAGGGAAGAGGCGGGTCTTAAATTGAAATATCTGTCTCAGTGTGAACGCAATTTTAGAAAAGAACTGCATTTTACTTGAACTTCTGGATCACACCATAATCTTGCAGCCCCCAATAAACTAAATGGGTAAAAATATTTATAGTGCGAGTTATTCTATTCAAATTAAATGTTTTTGCTGGTAAAAATTCACAAACTGCAATATTTGAAACCAAAATAACCTGATGCACCTGACACATGAAGCCAAATAGCCAAGAAAGACAAATTAACTGTCACCATCTAGGCCATTCTGAAAGATAACCAGACCTTTGCCGTTTCTTGTTTGATGGCTGTTGTCAAAGCCTTGTCCAGCTCTTTCCTTGATTCCTCAGCTCGCTGACTTAGCAGTTTGGATTTTCTCTTGGCTTCATCCACTCTGCTTTCAATGAGTGCGACTTGATCAGGGTGCAGTTTGCCTTGATTCTCTTCTAGAAACTTATTTGAGCTCTTCACAATTTCCGCTAAGGCACTTTGGCCTGCCTGGACATCCCTCTGCAAAGCCTGAATGGAAAAGTAAAACAGAAGAGTCCCGCTCAGAATTTCACATTTCAACCATTCCCTAAAGTGACTTTTTTCACCACAGCAAATCTGACTTTGTGTGTGTGGAATTTCAGAAACCATTTAAGAGAAAATAAAATCAAAACGATATTCCTTATCAAGATTTGTGACATCAACCAGATTCCAAAATGGTGTAATATGATGAGTGCCATTTAAACTCAGGACCTCGTTAAAGACCCTCTGGTACACAAACACTGTATCCACCCCTTCATCCAATATTCATATTTGTATTCATCAGTTCACTTTAATTTTGACTCCACGTCTTGTTACAAAAGTAAAAAGTAGATGGCTACCAAGTGAGCGAATTCATAGGAGCAAAAGTGAGTATACAAAATGTGAAATCAAGAAGAAAATAACAGAATTAAAGAGAAAATGCACATAAAAAATAGAAATGAAACTGAATTCAGTATGACAATGCTCTGCGAGAATGAAAATGTACTTATTTATCTATTATAATTCTATAGTGCCTTTATTATTTATCTATATGGTGCCTTTCAATTTTTCTATATATTTATAAAATAGTGCCTATAGTCAGTCTGTCTATCTATCTATCTATCTATCTATCTATCTATCTATCTATCTATCTATCTATCTATCTATCTAATCTATCTATCTATCTATCTATCTATCTATCTATCTATCGTCAGTGACACTTGGGCTGGATGGGCATCCTAGCCAGAGGAGGTGATGATTCCTTACCCGGATGGTCCGCTCTAGGCAGGCAGATAGGCATCCTGGCCAGAAGAGAGGAAGGAAACAACCCCGGAAGGGAGGGCCAGCCCATCACAAATAAAAAATGCTGCAAGGGACAGGTTATTCCCCCAGGACATTAGATGGCAGCAGCCCTCTGTAACAGTGCCTATTTGGGAACCAGCAGGGGGAATGCTACGAGATGTAGTCTCTATTGGTGCCACCAGGGTGTGCTGTTAGGAGATGTGCTCCCCAATTTATGGGACTTCCCTGGCACCGGAAGTACTCCCGGGTCCTTAATAAAAGGGACTGCACTCCCTTATCCACGCAAGTCGGTGCTGGGATAATGTGGAGCAACACCTATTTGCAAAGCATTTTATCAATACATGCATTACAAAATATTTTCTGAAAGTTGGTGCACTGCAGATGTCAACACTGAGGTCTACGTTAATTACTTTGATTTGAACCCGTGTTTGACGGGTATCACACCTAGTAGACTGATTAATGCATTTGGACTGTAAAATGAAGAAGGTTAATGAACTTTCACAATACAAATATGTGTTTATTTAGTGAACAATATATTAAATTTAATTTGTTTTACGACATCAGGCTATGTGTCCTGGTTATCGCCTTGTTTGAAAAAGGCCACTTATGTGAGCAGTATGTTGTGGGGCCAGCTGGTGATACCTTCTGTGGCTCTGGCCAAGTTTGGTGGGCTTTATTACGCAGTTCTCACCTGATGCTCCGTCTGGTACTGCTGCAGATCACCAAGACTGTCTTTATTTAGCGTGGTCTGCTGGTGCCCAATGATGCGGTTTTCTGTCTGTGTTAACAGATGGCACATCTCCTCCAGTTTCTCGGTATATTCCTTCTGCTTTTCTGCAAGAGTCTAAAAAGACCAAAACAGTTTACAACCCCAGAACTGCAGAGGCTCCCTGATACGAGCAGAACATTTCCCTTCATCATCTCACAAGTGTGCTGTAAACATGATAGCAGTTGACCAGGACAGAACATGGAGCGCACTGTAAATAATACAATATCATTTCAAACACATTACGGGTTATTGTTTCTGTTAGGCCCGTTGTGCCATGCAAACTGAAGCGGTGTTTTGCTTTGGTCCTCTTGAGTAACATTCACATCTACCATCTTGAAGCCTGAAAGGTAAGGTGGACCACAGAAATGGTTAATCTACAGGAATGTAGTTGAACAGCACTATACAGCAGGCATTATTAAGTCATGCAGACAAAAATGAGACACAACCAGTGCTTACCTCCCACTTGGCCTAAATGAATATAATTTTCTCTACTCAATATGGAATATGGTGATTAAACTTCTGCAAGCTTTGAGTTCTCCATCCTAACTAAATATAGCGCCCTCCAGCAAACCACACCAGTAAATGACTACTTGGAGAACAGAATCTGATTTTCTGAAACTTGAAGCGCGTTTTCTTTCTACTACACATGCACTTGAAGATCTCGTCGGTGTGAGTTGTGCCGACTCGGTGGAGTCCATCAGACGGCATCTCCTTCTACATGTTAGTGACAGCAGGTGGCATTGCCTGGGGCACATTTTCAAAATGACATGCCAGGTGTATAGATAAACAAACATTCCCTTCTCAGACATTGGCAACAGAGCTTTTTCTCTCCTTACCACATACTCAAGCACGAAAAAAAAGAAACATCAAACCTTCTGGTTACTCAGATCTCGTCTTATTTCGAGATGAAGCATCAGCGTGTCGCGCTGTGTGGAGACCATTTCCATAATCTCCTTAAATGACCTCTGGGTGGTACTGAGAGTCCTCAGAAGATCCCTGCTATCGGAGGGCAGTAGATCTTGAGCGTACTCCGAGATGAAGTACTGAACATCAAATGCTGTCGTGTCCAGCTCATGCCCCTTGGCAGATAAAGCTTTTTCCAGATCCTAAAAGTTGAAAAAGAGACATGTGAGTGGGCAAGTGTCACCTTGTACAGTCTTATCTAACATGGTGTATGCTCCCTGTGGTCTCTGCCACGTGCTGCACTGAATGAAGTTCCATGGGGGTGTGTGGTTTAAAATGAACCAATTAAGGAGCACACAGGCTTTGATGGGCTGGTTGGGTTGTAATGGCCAACCTCTTACCAAAACTGACCACTACACTACCAAGACTATAACTTGGAATACCTGTGGTTTCTTGCTTTTATCCTTACAAGATGTCTTATTTTCCTGACATGACGAAATAACCAGAGACAGTAAATGGATATGTCAAATGAAAAACAGATATATTGTAAATTGAAAGACAGAAAAACATTCAATAACAAATAAATAAATATGTATAAGTGTGGGGCGGCACGGCGGCACAGTGGGTAGTGCTGCTGCATCGCAGAATGGAGACCTGGGTTTGCTTCCCGGGTCCTGCATGTTCTCCCTGCGCCTGCGTGGGTTTCCTTCAGGTGCTCCAGTTTCCTTCCATAGTCCAAAGACATGCAGGTTAGGTGCATTGGCGATCCTAAATTGTCCCCTAGTGTGTGATTGTTGTGTGCCCTGCGGTGGGCTGCTGCCCTGCCTGGAGATTTGTTCCTGCCTTGCACCCTGTGCTGGCTGGGATTGGCTCCAGCAGACCCTGTGTTAGGATATAACAGGTTGGGAAATGACTAACTGACTGACCGATTTATAGATTTTAACCTTCACATGATTGCCTGTTTTATTGGTTTATTTCTTTATCTCTAACTAGCTGTCCCCTGCGGCTCTGCCTACATAGTAGTGAAACAGGACAAACTTTAAAAATCAATCTCTCTATTATAATAAAAAAATCCTGGGATGAGACATGACTTTTTCAGAGAGATACTTTCATGTCCCGCAAGACGAGACTTTGTGCCAAGAGATTTAACCACGCCTGGGGCCGGAAATAAAAGACAATGAGTAGACGACAAAGTGGAACATTGTAAAGAATTAAAAAATGTTGGCGCAATACACAAACAGAGCAGGTTAGAGATAATGGAAGTACGAAAATTCGAAAGTCTGCCATAAAATGATTGTAAAGATCGCATTAGCGAAAACAAATGGAAATCATTACTCAGTGAAATAACAGAACAACAAAAAGGGATCGAATATATTGTTTGGATTTAAACTTTAAGTCGGAGACTTGTAGATCGTCTAATCCATATTGCCATCGGTGAAAAGTAGTGTTTCTTCCCAATGAAGAGGCGTATTTCTGAGAATTAAAAGAGTTGTTGTTTGGTGAAAGTAAAATCCACATACACGAGCGTTAGAGACGCGAAGTCGCTGGTGCATAGAGCAGGCCTTGGGGGGGTGATGGTTGAGCAAAGCAGTGTAGTGTCCCTCGGGCGGCTCCGGTTGATGAATGGGGCAGTGGGGACCGTACCCCATTTATTCTCAGTGGGCGGCTAGGTGTGATCTGGGGTCGCGTGCAGGACGGAGGCTGGATGGGGCGGTTCGCTGCCCGCCCACATCATAGCCTTGCAGTGTCCCTCAAACGGCTGCCCCATTTGCTCTCGGTGGCCAGCTGGTGATGCTGCAAGCGGTGACCCGGTTATGGCTGAATGGAGGCCATTGAGGGTGAACGGGGCAGCTGGGGGTAGCATTGTAGTGTGCCTCGGGTGGTTGCCTGTTGAATGGGGGCAGTGGTGGGCGATTCATTACCCGCCTTAGGCCACACCATGCTCATTCTCGGTGGGCAGACGCTGTAAACTATCTATCTATCTATCTATCTATCTATCTATCTATCTATCATATAGTGCCTTTCATATCTATCTATCTATCTATTGTAGTGGAGGTGACTGTGTGGTGGGCAGGTGGTGAACCGCCCCTCACCGCCTCCATTCATTCTCAACAGCAAGCCTGCTTGTATTGTTACATACATAGCGGGAAGTTGTCTCTCATCAGTACATTAGACGTGTTGACGATGGGTGCCTTCCTGCTGTGAAAGTGTGTACAGTGCTGTGCAGAAGAGCTCATCTTAACCTTTTGTCTTCACCCTTCAACAATGTCTCTGAAACACAAATCTGATGCAAGTGTTGGTGATACAATAAAGAAGAGAAAAACCATCACTATTGAAAATAAAGTAGAAATAATAAAACGGTCAGAGAGAGTTGAAACTCCATCATTCATTGGCAGAGCACTTGGTTACAGTCGGTCAGCAATAGCATTTCTTCAAATAATGGACCTGTTCCGACTTACATACAAATTCAACTTAAGAACAAACCTACAGTCCCTATCTCGTACGTAAACCAGGGACTGCCTGTATAGATGCGCCACACTGTCTACACACGGATTGTTCATAAAGCACCAGAGACACTTTCTTGCACCAACTCCTGCCTGTCTATTGACAATTCCGGGTGCAAAAGGGTTACAGCAGCTGCAGCCAACCTGGACCCTCACTGGGCATACCATTCAATGTCAGTGAAATCAAAAATGATGGTTGATTATTTTTTTCCTGATGCTCATTTTTTTGTTTTTAAGTGTTTTGAATTTTAGGTTCTTCTATCGATTTTACTGCTCTTTAATTCTGATTTGGTCTCAGCGTTTTTCATTCGCAGAGCACACTTTGGTTTTGTATCCCAGTACCTGAACAAACATGGCAATTAGTGATTAGCAACATGACTTGTGTGAAACTGAATTTGTGTCATTTGTGTCATGTTCCTGTCTGGAAGTGCTTATAGCGCCTTTGGAAAGCATTCTGACCCCTTCACTGTTGTCACATTTTATGTAGCACGCTTGTGCTAAAATTATTTAAATTTGGTTTTTTTCGCTCATTAAACAACACTTGATACCCCAAAATAATGAAGAAAATAATAAACTGAAATATCCCACTGACACAAGAATTTTTGGTAGCCATTCCAGCTTGGAGTCATCTTGGATTTGACTCAACAAGCCGGATTTGGGGACTGCCCTGCTATTCTTCTTAGCAGGTTCTCTCAAGCTTTGACAGGTTGCATGGAGGCCACCAGTGGAAGGCTGTTCTCAGGTCTCTCCAGAGATATTCCATTGGGTTCAAGCCTAAGCTCTGAGTGGGCCACTCAAGGACATTCCCAGAGTTGTCCCTAAGTTTGATTTGTGGTTAGGGACACTGGTCTGTTGGAAGATAAACCTTCAGTCCAGTCTGAGGATCAGAGCAGATCAATGATTTCAGAACAAGACTTCAACATAACAAAATGGGTGGAAGTGAAAGGGTCTGAATAGTTTCTGAACCCACTGTAGAGAATGTTAATAGATTATACTTTACAGTATTTGTCCCAAGGGAGAAATTTAGCTACAAAAGTTCAAGAAATATTGTATCAAACAGCAACAACTACTCACCTCAGATACACACAAGAATTACAAAAATGAAGAAAACTTCTTAAAGAGGGCAGTCCCAGTGAGGCTCTATATGGGTATATTAATAAAAAGTCACATCTCTTCACACACTTCTGCTGAATGAGACGTTCGCTGAAAGTCCTCAGCGTTGGTATGTTACAGAGACAATGTGTAGCTTTGTTCATAATGGCACTAAGTTTTGTCTTCCTTCTCTCCTCATCTTCTACCTCCAGGGCATCTAGAGTGTGTCCCATAACTAAGTCTTCCCTTTTAATTAGCCGGTTGATTTGCTGGGCCTTTCTTCAAGTGATGTTACCATCACACACACTGGCTGGCCATCACAGTCTTGTACAACATGCAGAAGATATCACTACCTACATTAAGGGAATGCAATCTCCTAAGAAAAAACAGTCTGCTCTGCCCTTTCTTAAATAGCTCCACTGTGTTACGAGACCAGTCCAGCCTGTCATTGATGTGGACCCCCAACTACTTGTAGCAGTTACATGTCACATTGGCAGTCACATTAGCTTAAGCAATTTTTGATTGTCAGACTCTGACAAAAATGTCATCCTTGTGAAGCTGACAACATACACTGCTGTGAGAACTGGAATCGCAGTGGCACTGATTCACTTTTGTGGTCAGTTTTGAGGACGAATATTACTGGATTTTCTTTTTATCCATTTTGGTTAGGAATATAAACATTTCACCAATACTGTGTGTCTAAATAAAATCTTAATCACTAAAAAATGACTTACTGGTTTACAGTGATTACCTTGTTATGCTGAATTCGGTACTTCACTGTTTCCAGATCATCTGTATTCATGATATCCAGGCTTGTGATCGTCTTTGTGTTATCCTGAATGAAGTCTGCCAATCTCTGAAGTCGGTCGAGGAGGTCCTGCTTCAAAGCCTTTATTTTTGACTGCAAGGGGATTAAACAGAAATGAATTTTATTTCTAATAGATAGATAGATAGATAGATAGATAGATAGAAAGTATTTGGTATAGTTGGCAGGATTAGAGAGATAGATAGATAATTTTAATATAGTCGGCAGGACATACAGCTAGATAGATCGATCTACGGACCATTTGTAACCTAAATAGGGACCATTTGTAACTTATAGGGATCATTTGTGATCTGATAGGGATAATTTGTAACTTATGGGAAAAATTTGTAACTTCAGTAGGGTAATTTTCTAACTTTAAGGGAACTTTTGTAATTTGAATCAGGCATTTAGTCAGACAGATATAAACACTTCATTACATAAATATAAACAATGGTGGAAGGATAGGAATGGCATTAAATTTAGTTAAATAGGAAGGTTTGAAATAAATCATATACTATGTTATAGATTTAAAGATTTAGGGAAGGTGCCATATATGGATATAAAAGGCACTATATATTGCCAATAAAAAGTATTCACCCCCATGGACGTATTCACATATTTTTCTCTCATGTCCCTCAATTTATTATAGACTAGCAAAATCCGAGAAGTAGTGTGTTAAAGAAGTTATGAAAAAGAAAAGGAAACATTTTAAAATTAACGTAACATGATTGTCAATGTAATTGTTTTGTCACTGTTATGAGTGTTGCTGTCATCAAGGATTTAACTATCATTATTTCTTTCAATCAGGTTCGTATTTGGAGGATGTGTTGTGTTCAAGTTACATTCCGTGTTTGTCAACCGTTGTAAAGATAACAGGTTTCATTCATCGAAGTGTTCACTACCCAAATCGGTATTCGTGAATCTAAGATGTTTAACAGGCATTCCCGGGATTAAGTTGTGGATTTGCCTGCGAATATTTAGCGGCAGGCTGTCTATGAACTTAATTTAAACTTAAACTTTACACTTTGCTTTCCTATTGATATGTCTGCAAAGGCTTGTTCAAATTCAGAGGGTTGTTCCTTTCTTAGTACATCAATAAACAGCTCGTCTTCCTCTTTATCTGAGACATCACACATTGCATGCACGGGTTTACCTTTCCCAGTCCTGCAAACTTTAGCGAAGTGGTTCAATTTATCACTTTTTTACACTGTCTTCCTTTAGCTGGACGTTGACTTTTTCCACCGTGTACTTTGTTTCCGCAGTACCTGCACTTAGGAATATGCTTGTATGCTTCACACACTTCATATTCTTTTGCTGCCTTCTCAATTGTGTAATGCGTTTTTTGTTTGTTGTGTGCGTACTGCGTTCACAGTCAGTTCACATGAGCTGGTCCGAGTACATGCATCGAAGGTTCTCAGCTGTGGTTGTGCTATCTTGTGCGATCTTACGATGTCCACGGTTTTATTTAATGTTAGCTCAGACCTAGCACTTAAAAGTTTCTCTCGCACTTTCGCTGAGTTTGTGCCAAACACTAGTCTATCCCTGACCATCTCATCTTCGTTTGCATGAGCACAGTCCTTCACCATCAATTTTAACTCCGTTACAAAGTGATCAAAAGTCTCGTTTATACCCTGAGTCCTCTCATTAAACTTGTATCACGCGAATATCGTATACGTCTTAGACATGACAAACGCCAGCAGCAGAATGTCTATGAACTTAATTTAAACTTAAGCTTTGCACCTTGCTTTCCTATTCATTTGCATAAGCACAGCCCTTGACCAGCAATTTTAACTCCGTTACAAAGTGATCAAAAGTCTCGTTTATAACCTTCATCTTCTCATTAAACTTGTATCTCGCGAATATCGTATTCGTCGTAGGCATGACAAACTCCAGCGGCAGTGTGTCTATGAACTTAATTTAAACTTAAGGTTTACACCGTGCTTATGTTTCAGCAGTAGCTGCACACACGAATATGCTTGTATGCGTCACTTGCTTCATATTCTTTTGCTGCCTTCTCAATTGTGTAATGCTGACGGACAGCCTTATATGGGCAGGCACTCAATTACATGGGAGGCGTGACAATGAGGGACGCAACTCCGCCTCACACTGCAACCGAGCTGCAAGCTATGGCCGTATATATGTATGTAAGTAGGTTCCAGTTATGACCATTACACGCAGAATTTCGAAATGAAACCTGCCTAACTTTTGTAAGTAAGCTGTAAGGAATGAGCCTGACAAATTTCAGCCTTCTACCTACACGGGAAGTTGGAGAATTAGTGATGAGTGAGTCAGTGAGTGAGTCAGTGAGGGCTTTGCCTTTTATTAGTATAGATAGATAGATAGATAGATAGATAGATAGATAGATAGATAGATAGATAGATAGATAGATAGATAGATAGATAGATAGATAGATAGATAGATAGGTAGATAGGCACTATATAATAGATGTCCAGGGATCTTTTGTGACCACAGAGAGTCAGGACCTTGGTTTTATGTTTCATCTGAAAGACGGTGCCATTTTTAAAGCACAGTGTCCCTTTCATTGCACTGTGGCATTGGGATCCACCTTCAGAAAACAGGTTACGCGCCCCCTGCTGGCCTCGCCAACTCAAGCTTTTCCTGATTGGTCTCCCATTCAAGTACTGGCCAGGTCTGAACGTATTTAGCTGCAGGTGGATGACCTCATTTGATGTGCATGTGTTTGGTACAGATACTCTGGTGATTTCTTTTATTCTACTAGAAATCCTTTGTTCAATAGCTAGAAGACAGAGGGACACATGCAGAATTAATTCATGAAAACCCTTCCAGGAAGGTATTATAATGCATTTCTTCGTGTGCAAATGGCACGCATTTCTCTAGAAGTGAAACATTTTTTTGCAAAGTTAAAATTTTTTCACGGGAACCACTTTGCTCATCACCACCCACCAACCATTAAACAGGACTTTCCCTGAATGGACGCTAACTTTTTCCAGTTCTCGTTTGTGTTTTCCGTTGACAACTGATGGCCAGTTTCTGAGATTGTTTGCCATGCTTTCGTTGACCATATGGTGGAACAGATTGTTTCTGTAACTCCAGTGAGATTCACTTTTAGTAGATGCATGCATGCAAGGACAAATTAGTACAGCAGACGAGATAAATGACAACCTAACGCATTACTTTAGACTAATCACGAGTACCAAGACCCGCAGGTTTTTGTTTCCCCAGACAAAATACTGACCTTTTCCAAGGCCGTGGCCTCTTTAATACAAGTTCTCCTTTCTGCAGCCATTTTGCAAATATCAGCAAAAGCAAGCTGCAAATCTTTGCAGACTGCTTCCAGATCTCTGCGAATTTGTGTGGGCACGTGCTCCCCAGTGGACTCTAACAAGCATTCGGCTGTCTTCAGATCTGCAGCTAGCGTGCCGGACAGAGCAGAAAGCTGTGACTCTAGAGACTGAAAAAAGGAAAAGGGTCCATGCTTTACCGAAAGCAAGCAAGAGAAGTGCTTCTGGTCTAAAAGAGATTGCAACTCGTATCTATCTAAGGGTGCATTCATGCAAACTGAGCAATGAACTGCAGCAGCAGTTTAAAGATGGCAATCTGAAAAGAAAGGATGCTTAAGCTTTTCCGTCTTGTCTACTGCGAAAATAACTAATACAAACAATTATCATAACTAATTAAGAATTATCATACCTCTGAACTGTCGAGTTGTTCTGTCAGAATTTCCAAAGTGTGACCTATGAGTTCTTGGCTATTGAGATCCTCTTTTAAATCTTCTAATACATCCGAATGATCCTGAAGTCTCCCAATACACTCCAGATAATGCTGTGTACAACTTAATGGCTGAAATATATTGAAGCACTCACATTAAGCACATTTAAATCAAGTAGACACCGCACTGCTCATCAAACAAACCTGGAAAAGATCCTTACTTTGCCATTCCCATTCTTCTTCCCTTTCAAAATTTCTTCTGAACTTTCAGACCCTTCTTCATGTTTTTCCCTCTCCTTCAGTTCCGCATCGGCCTTAATCAAAGGGCAGAGCCGTGTGCCACGATCAGTAGCTTCAGCCATTTGCCCGCTCTTAACACCTTCAACTGCAGGAGGTCCTTCTCTCTGCATGAAACCTACTAAGATCTCATTAAGCTGAGCATTCAGATCCGGATCTGTGCCACGAGGTGAAATGTGGAAAAGACGCTGTAACTGCTCCTGAAGGAGTTCTGCTGGAGTCACAGATTTTGGGACACGGTGTGGGCTTTCCTTAAACAATTCGCCTTTCTTCATTTCGGGTATTGTGTCAGCCATTGTACTGGCACCGCTTTGTTTTAACAAGTCAATTAGGATATCTGGACTTCTGCTATCAATGCACGTGAGAGCATCATCCCTGTCCTCATCGTCACTCGAATCGCTTGCGTCCTCCAAACCACCGCTCGACTGTATCGCATTATTTATAATTTTGATCATGCCTTCAATGACCTTTGACTCGGCTTTTTGCAAAACTTCCACCGTAGTGTCCGTAACTTTCACTTTCATCAGGTCCTGCCAATTGGATCTCAGGGTGTGGTAGAGGTCAGACATTTCCGGAGGTTCCTCCTGAGGTCTATTAGCTTGGAAGAGCTCATTGGTTTCCACATCTGCACCACCACTTAGTATTACAGCTTGTGGGGATGCATTTTGACTCTCCTCAATGCTATCATCTAATGTATCACTTTCTTGATCGTCACTTGTCTTCTCAGGTTCAAGGTTTGGGACATAAGGGTAGTTGCCACTACTTTCACCAATCCCACTTATCTGTTCCAAATTCTCATATTCGGTTTCAGTTTCAATTTCTGAATTATTGAAGGCTTTGAGATGTTCTGACTTTCCATTTTCAGAAAGCTCTAGATTGTTGTAATTGTTCCTAGCATTTATCTTCATTTCCGTTAAAGGATGGAGCACACCAGGAATGCTATCATGACACTCCACAGCCTTGGAGTATTTATCTTCCAGGCCAAACCGGTATACTTCACTAGATTTGAGAAATAAAGTGCCTGCTGGATCGCTAGTGGGCTCCTCTTCATCACTGTTGACAAATGATGACAAAACGTTGGTGGAGCTGTCCTCTTCTAAATAATGATCATCTCCATTTTTGCTAGGGTCACCAGGAAGATTTTCTATACCCATTTTATTTCTTTTAGTCAATAAAGATAGCTGTCCTTCATTACTAACTATATCTGTAGGTTCTGAATTAGAAGACCTGGTCATTTCAGACAATAACCCGAGTGATGACACTGAGTCTTGGTCAAATTTGTGGCTCTTCCTGATTGCTTGTGAAATTTTAGGGTCACAGTGTTCCTCAGTCTGTGCCCGCTTGCATGTCTGTCTGGTTTTATTAACAGAGTAAGTTATATCAAAATTTGGAAAGATTTGTTTATCGGTGATAGTTGATTTACATGGCTGATCACTGATTGTTACCGTAGTCCGTGGAAGACCACAGTCCTGGGAAAGTGTCATGTCTGATGCCGACATACCCTCAATGAATTGTTCTTCTATAGACAATTCACAGTTACCCCAATGTTCCTCTCTGGTACCGTCAAACATCTCTCCACCATCTGACCGCTCATGTGGAATGGCTCTGTCTGTGTCTCTTAACACACCTACACTACTTTCTATTGAAGCTGAGATGAGTTGGTGTTGGAAGTCATGGGAAGCCCTGACCTGTACCAATGTAGGCATCTCTACTCTATGATCTGCTTCCATGACACAGAGTAACTTTTCAGGTTCTAAACACAATTCAGCCTTTTCTTCTTCCTTAAGCCAAGATTTGCCCTGCACATCCCCTAACATTTCTTCTTCACTTTCCAGGAGAGCATACTTCATAGCAGAGACCTCCTCCAGCTGTAACTTCACTGTTGCTTCCTCTGGTGCTGCATGAACCTCAATGGCATCTGAATTCCTTTTGCTTTCTGAAACACTGATCTTCTCCACCATGCAATCATCATCTGAACTAAGCAACTTAACATTACTTTTCACGTTGTCTGTTGCGGTTAAATCTTGATGGTCATTCAGTTCATCTGAAGTATCCACAACTACATGTTTGTGTTGTGTACAGTCCCCAAGTGTTAACATTTCTCTACTTCTGTCTTTAATAACTTCCCCTTCCCTAGTCTCGGCAGATAACTCTTCAATTATCATCTGTTCACCAAAAGAACTCTTCTTGATATAAGGTTCAAGCTTGAGTTCTTCATCAGTACATTCATCTAAAGGACCAGGTTGATTTTCCAGAGATTGTACAGAATACTTATCAAATTCTAAACATTTTATGGTCATTGCTTCTGTGTGAAGAGATTGCTCTTTCAAGAAATGTTCCTGTTTGTCAGTATGTCTACCAAGTGACAGTTCTGATGTCAATTTGTCCACTTCCCCATTATGGCTTCTTGACATATCTGGTGTAATTGGGTTACATGAATGACTCTCACTTATATCATGCGGAGAGTTCATGTTTCTAAGAGAAGTCCAATCTAATTCACAACTGTTACAGATTTTATTAGGCTCACTTGCAAATAAAGCTTCCTCTTTTTCCACCACGGCCATCTGCGGAAGTGTACAACCTTCAGTGAGTATTTGGGCAATTTTGTTTTGATGCATTCTATAATCAGTTTTACTGTCACTTAGGTTGGTTTCAAAAATGTGGTTATGATCCATGACAGGTTCAGTGACAAGATCATGATGAGGATCTTCTTGAATATTAAGGTTTTGGTGATGGTTTGTAGGTGTTGTGTCCATCGGTTCATCTAATAAGAGGAAGTCATTTTGCACGTTCATGTGGGACCCAACCATGCTACTGCTCAAATGCATAAAATCTTGAGAATCAATATTTGCAACAACTTCACTATCTGGAGTAGTTTCAGATTTTACTTTATCATGCTGCTCTTGAACCTGGCCCAGAAACCCCTGAGTATCAACTGATTCCACAACTTCCTTGCCATCAAATGCATTTGCATCCATAAACTGTTTACTGCCAATATCGTTGTTAAATGTTGTTTCTAAACTTTGTCTAACTGAAATGTTTTCCACTTCCGTGTTGAAGCACTGATGAAGAAGTGTGGATATTTCTTTTCCAGGTTCTTGCGGGACAGCTGACAAAATAATTTGAAAGTTATCGTGATCAGGTAACAAAATTTTTTCTGTATAAAAAGAAGTCATTTTATCCAACTCTCGTTCATATATTAAAACTCTTTGCCCAGATTTGGGATCTACATAACTGTTAATCATCAGATAGGATATGAACCACCGTTTTGCTTCTGAAGCTGACACTGGAGCCAAATGAGGCAGCTGAGATTCCGATAAATCATGCCCATCTACGCAAGAATTACAAAACAATGTCCATTTTGCAGCATTTTCATTCATCTCTTCTGGGTTAGGTATAGAGTCCGGAAGTGCTGTTGATTTTAGGAGCAATGTGGAGGTACGTTGCAGCATTCCTTGTGCTTCTGCATTTTCAAAGTTGAGCACTTTGGATGTGTCGGGAATGTAAAGTGCTGTGATTTGGTGACGGTTTTCAGGCAACTTACAGTCGAGTTCGGTGGTAGCTTCTTTATACTCAAAATAGGAAGAAACTGTAAAGGTTTCTCCAGAATTTGGACATATCAGACCTTTAAGACTCCCTTGTCTCTCCAGGACTAAGAGAGCACTTCTTGATGACATCAAATTGCACTGCACTGCTTCATCCAAAGTAAGTCTCTTACCACCATGAGGGTCGACGATCCCACCGTTTTGTACTTGATAGCTCAATATCGCGCAAGACATGTCTTCATCGATCAAGCCCTTGTGAATGGCCTCTTCCACGTTCAGTTTGTGGCTGCTTTCAGGGTCAATAATACCCCCGGCAAACAGCTGAGCTCCTAATAATCTGACTGCAGTTTCCTGATCAATACGTCCTTCAAGTATCGCCTGAAAAATGCTGAGGTCACCACCAGACTGCAAAGAAATCCTGCCATCCTTTCGTTTCTTCACATCCAACACTCTTAATCCCAAGAGTCCATGTAATCTGCTTCTTTGTACCGTCTGAGCTAGACTAAGCTTTTCCGCTGTATTCGGATCAACAAGATGTTTTCCACTGCCTTCGGTTTCTAGTATCCGGACAAACAGGGACTCAGGAATGAGATCGTTTTGGAGTGCAGTCTGTAAACTCAACATCTCCCCGGTACGACTGACCTTTAATCCGCCACTTGCCAAATGTATATTTATTATTCTGAAAGCTAGCGCCTCAGAGATTGCTCCTTCTGTCACTGCTCTGATGACTGGAAGAGCATCTGATGAATACCGTTGGAGATTTTTGTTAGCGCAATCAATCTCCTGCAGTTGACTATATGTGCTTTGGTCAATCAGACCATTCTGAAACGCCTCCTCCAGATCTAAACCCTTCATGGATTCAGGGGAGACAAGTCCAGTGGTCACCAGCTGAGCTTCAAGTAAGAGAATTCCAGTTGTACAGTCAACGAGACCCTTCTGCATTGCAAGGGGCACCGAAAAGACAGCTCCTGTTTCAAGATCAAGGATGCCTTGGATGACCTGGTGTTCCTAGAGAGAAAGGAAAAAATAAATAAATAATGCAATTACATGCAAGGAAACGCCTGAATATTCATGGACGGCTCTTAAAAAAAAAAAAGAGTTAAGATCGTGTACTTACCAAATACAGCAAAGCATGTGAATGTTAGCAGGTCATACGCACAAGTGAAAATCTGTGTCAGTGTTTCAGCAGCAAGAAGAGACGACACAACGCAAGCAGGCATGCATCGGTGAACGGAAACCCCTACTCACTCCTTGCAGTTGACAAAACAGAGTTAGTCAGAGAACACAACAGAATCAACAAGGGTGCTGGCCTGTTTTAGTTCAGTGGAAACCTGTGAAAACGGCGTCACCATGCGCTCCTCTGACGTGACACGTTAGAACGTGGGCAAACCATTAGATGGTCATGCTAAGCATGTTTACAGCACACTTGGTCCTTTATTACATAAATGCAGTCCCTTAAATTGAAACCAAACAAGGTTAATAAAGTGGTGCTTAAAAACAGACACATTCAAATTACACACAAATTAACTCTCTCAAATGGAAATACTCTATAGACCGATTCCTAGGCAAGTACCACAGCTGTGTGAAAAAGTAAAGACACCCCATATGATGGACATATCAAGATTTAAACAGCATCTTAGGTGATGGGACTGAAAGAAAAAAACATTGAAAATTTGACTTTGCAATGATTTTTTCAACAAAAAATGAATAGATATGCTATTTCTGTCTGTGGTAAAAGCAAGCCCACCTTTGGCTCTAATAGCTGGTGTTGCCCCCTCAAGGCGGCATTTCCCACCACTGGCCAGCAGGCTCTGACATCAACTGGTTGAGAGGTTTTCCCCACTAATCCACAATGAATTCTCTCAGCTTTGTCATGTTTGAGTGGGTGTCTTGTATGCACAGCTCGTTGTAAATCCCCCCGGCCCACAGCATCTGGATGGGATTCAGATCTGTGCTTTCACTTGGTCATCCCAGAACTCTCCCAAGCTGAGGGAAAAACTTGAGAGGGCAATAGCATGTATTAACGTGAAGGGTGGCCTTACTTCTCCCACAGGCAGAAATGGCACATCTACATTGTTTTTCAATAAATTATTGCAAAGTCAAATCAGCATTGTTTTCTTTTTTCAGTTCCATCACCATTATTTTTAGATACTGTTTAAATGGCAGATAAATCATAAAGTGTTTTTAAATATCTTTAAAAAAGTAAAAAACTTTCATGGGGTGTGTTTACTTGTAAACATGAGATATGTGGTATATAAATATACACACAACCACAATAAACAAACACACACACACACACATGATACACTGCAGCAACTTGCCATCATGAAGCCATTAATACCTGCACACTTCAAAGTGCTTGAGATAAGAGACATCACGCTAAGTGACTCAGAATCTGAATTAGGGTCACAATGAATCCTGCATCTGTATTAATGGCTTCAGTTACTGTTTATGAGTTAACAATTTGACTTCTTTAAGAATAATTGACAAATGATTATTCATAGGCTTATCTAACCTCAAACGCTATGGTACTTAATAGAAGATATAAAAGTGAAACAAATAAAAAAGCTCTTCCTTGCTGTGCAGTAAAACACCATACTTACAGTTCTGTTAGTCATCTTCACATGCATCTCAGAATAATTTACTCTTCTACTTCTAGAAAGTCCTACCTGCTCGGCCGGAAGGCTCTGTGGCTGATGGAGCTGATCGAGAGGCTGCTGAGACAAATCGTTGTAGGCCTGCTGGAGGGACTTGAGCTGCTCTTTGGTTTCCTGCTTTTCTTCTTCTGTCATTCTAAAAAAGAAAATCCACAAGCCAGAATGATATGGTTCTGGAAAAACTGCGGGTAAAAGGTGAGTCAGACCAGCCATTTTATAACCAACTGATCTCATCCTGAAGATAGATAGACAGACAGACAGACAGACAGACAGACAGAAGAAGATAGATAGATAGATAGATAGATAGATAGATAGATAGATAGATAGATAGATAGATGACTACATTTTTATTTTAGACCCTTATTTGATATTTTTATTATCATTTTTGATTTTTGTCCCTCCTTCTACAGTAACAGGACAGACCCAAACAGACAATTTTCCTTTTATTAATCTCTTAATTGTCCTATGAAGCTATCTATTATACAATGTCTTTCATATGTATCTATTATATAGTGCCTTTCACATCTAACTATGAATTATGTAGTATCTTTAATATCTATATTACTATGAATTATATAGTGTCTTTCACATCTATCTATCTATCTATCTATCTATCTATCTATCTATCTATCTATCTATCTATCTATCTATTATATAGTGCCTTTCATATTTATCAATCTCTCTAAGTAGTCATGAACTGTGAAATTGCTGGATTTTAGTCAGAAATGTCAACATTTTCAAAATGAGTAGGAAAACTAACTTGTCACTGTGTTTGGTCAAAATCATCTGAGTTGCTCTTAAAGCTTCAGAAATTTGCTCCTTCTTTCTTGCCACATCTTCCATTGATACCTGCAGTAACAAAAAATAAATACATAAATAAATAAATATCTTATGATTCTATCTTTTTGAAAAAATATTAATACATGTGACATCTCTTAATCCACCTTTTGCCAAAACCCCACTGCTGTCAGGAATGGGAGTGCTGAGCTGTGATCCTGAAGTGGATAAGCACTCCTATAAGTGGACTGATGGATATGTGGTTTTACTAAATTGTTAAACATATGAAATTTCGCTGTCCATGTGAGACGAGTCATAAACTTGAGTGTAGGCATAAAGCAACAGGTTACAACATAAATACTAACAATTCATTTTGGCCTAATCAGCAGCCTACCATTGACACCCTAATGGCCCGAGTTCATTGGCATCGAAAGATTCAGGAGTAGAGGGTCCATGATAAAACATTTACTTAAATAAAAAGTGAAAAATTCAAACATCTAATCTTTGATACACAACTGTCATGTTTAGGTTTCAAATGAATTCATTTGGTATTTTTCTTGAATTTTACTTTTTTAGTCTTTCTAGCAAGTCCCGTTGTCACTTCTGATGGTGTTTGGTGGTGTTGGTGAGTTCTTGTGATTATTATTTGTTTTGTTTTATGTTGATTCTTTGAATTTTTGACCTCTATGTTCTGTTTTTGAAATTCCTCTGGATTGCCTTTGTTGTTTATCCTACTTAGTGTCAGGTTTGTTTATTCTCCAGAAAAAACAAGTTAAAAACGTAAAAGCCAAGACTCGCGGGAAATCCGAACAATTGAGTAAAAAGTCGGCTTGGGAGGTTCCTTTTGTTATCTGATCAGCAAATAAAAAGTTCCTAAATAAATTGAAAAAAACGAAAAATTTATAAGACTTATAAAGAAGCATTTTGTTATTGCTTCTTGTGAGTTTTGTTTGGTTTGAACTTCGATTCTCGTCTCTCATTAGGCCTCATCTGGAGTCCTGGGTGCAGTCTCTCATTAGGATTTCGTAACTAGCTTTATTTTTATTTGTTTTGGTTTTATTTTCTTACGTGCTTTTCCCAGTTTAGCTCAGTAAATGAATCACCAGTCTGCTTCTGGGCAAAACAGAAACAGAGCTGAGGTTTTCAATAATTATTGAACGGCAGTGTACTGTAAGCTACTTTTGAGTTACTTTCACCTTCATTTTAATTTGATAGGAAATACAATACTCATGAAATATTCATTCATTTTAAGAAGCATATTTCAAAATCCTACTCTAGAATTTTCAATTTATGCAAATGTGTAATTACAGCAGCGATTTCTCTCACTGAAAGCAATTTAAAAATAAAGGATAAAAGGATAACACTATGACATAATAAAAGGTCTGTGTCCAATGCCTCACAGCAACCTGATTGGTCGGTTTGGCTTTGGAAGAGGAAGTGCAAGTGTGAGACGCACGAGGAGAAGTAAAGACGCTGCAAGAATAACGACAGAGTGCAAGAAGCAGGTTTTCTGGGAATGCGCTCAAGAGAGGAATGGCCGGAGAAAAAACATTCACACACACATAAATACTCAGGAAAGCACACGTAGGGCAATGGATAGCAAATATTTTTAAAATATTCTATTACCGGTCTTCGACAGGTACCATGGCCAATCTGTACATAAAATGCTAAGAGTTGTGTCTGCTATGACATTACACACGAACCACTAGAAACCTTAATCTTGGTTTTAAATTAAAGCTTATGACGTGATGTGTGCTGGAAAAGCAAAAAAAAAATGTGGATGCCAGCAACCTCCATAAAGTTATCAGGGTCCACATTTTTCTTATGACAAACTGCATTGCCAAAACTGATCAAGAAGGTGACATGGCAGATATCTGCTGAGCATGAGGCAAAGTGCAGAAGACAATTATATGATAGGAAGAAGAACAACAACCTCTCCAGTGAACTACTGGGACTGGAATCTTGTTCTCGCCAGGACCAGGGGTCCATGTGTTTCCTAATATTTGTTTATTCCTCTAATATCAGATATAGTTTCTATTTAAATGTATAGCATGTTATAAAAACATTGGTATGGAATGGTGCACACAGCACTTCCATGTAAATTAAACTTTGGTGATACCACAGGAACCCAGTCAATGGAATATTTTACAATACAATGTAACTGATTGTATTGTAAAATAATATACAATCAAGTACATTAACGTAATGTAACATTTATTATTTACACAAATAAATGACGAGTAAAATGAATAGGAAACTGAACCATATGAGCAACTTTATGACAATATTTATTCAAAAGTGTCCAACGAAGTAAACAAATTGCACAGACAGACAGTTTGGCAATAGGCCAATAGGCTTTTCGGTGTGTGTTTCTGTGTATTTCCTTATCATCATCATTCAGTGTGTGCAGTGGTAGGGCACTTATAAATGTCTCTTTGTGTACGCGCCTGTGAGCCCCTTCGTGTGTGCCAACATGAAGACTTCATTAAATTATCTATCAAGAAAACAATAGACGTTCATAAACAGGAAGGCCTGCCACACCGGATTGTACTTCTAAAGTGATCACAGGACTCTTGACCAATGACTGTTAAGGAGAGATGCAGGTCTTGCTTCAGATCTACTTTTTAAAAAAATTTTAGGAATATTTTGCACACTGTGATCATATGACTAGATGACTTGATGTGTCACCTGTCAGATAAAATGAACGCTGCCCAGGTGCAGAAGACCACCTTCCTTGAAACAGCCCACATCCTTCGTAAAGTTCTGGCATTTGGACAATAAGACATAAGGAACCTGGTGAGTTCCTGGTTATTAGCACCCAGCACAAATTTATCAGCGGGATAAAAATGGGATAAAAACCCGACTTGAGGGGTTCCTTTCATTATCCGATCTGCTGATACAAACCTCCTAATTAAATAAAAAAAAAATGAAAAACTTAAAAAGAAATGTTTTGCTATTCTGTTTTCTCGTCAGTTTTGTTTGGTTTGAGCTCTTTGCCTGTTTTTTCAAATTCAATTCTCGTCTCTTTTTAGAAAGGCCTTCCAACATGGGACTGTGCTTATGAATTGAACACAGGACTCTTGACCAACGGTTGTTAGGGGGAGGCGGGTCTTGGTCCAGAGATCTTTGTTTAACAATATTGTAGCAAAATTTTGCATGCTGTGAGCTTACAACTGGATGACTTGACGTGTGACCTCCCAGGTAAACTTGAGAGCTGCCCAGGTGGAGAAGATCACAATCCGTGATCCACACACTTTGTAAAATCAGACAAAAAAACGGCAATAATAAAAAAAATTGGCTCCATGAGGCAGAGGCCCAGCCATGTTGATCAAAAATCGTTACAAATATATTCATTCTTGAAAATGTCATAAGAACGTTTTTACAATTGGGTTTGTCCTAAGAAATGTGTGTTTTGTAGCAACTACGGCTATGCACCCCAAAGCTGATGCTCAACTGATAGTCTCCGACCTGCTGTATGTCCCGGCCTAAATCATTTAAGTTGCCAAGGCTTCAATCATAAAAAATAAATGTCTGAGACCAATTTAAATGAGTGCCGACTGCCCTGAGTAAAGGTGCCACATGGGAAAGGCGCTACATAAATAAAATGTATTATTATTATTATTACTATTATTAATATCCACACACTTTACCTCTAACCCTAATAATAAGCATGGCGTCTCAGAAGATAATCTTGTTTCAGACAAGTCAATTGATCTCTCAACATTTGACATTTTATTTATCTAAAATAACATTCCAAACAATCAAGTTGAACTTATACAATGAAGAAAATAATATTTGGCATTTTGAACTAGTGAACTCATTTTCATAATTCTAAGAAACAAAACTCCAGTAAATGGGTAGTTCCATTTATTTATTTTTTTGTGATTTTATTTACTAAAGTGTACAATTATAATGAATCGGGCTAATCTGAGTTTTGGTCACAGCTTTCTGTGCACGTGTTGAAAGTCGGTGTAGTGTTAGGAAGTCGGAGATACACGAGACTCTATGGAGGAGCGACGTCTTCATCTTAAAATAAGTAATCTCCTCTAACCTGCTTAATCCAGTTTGAAGTGCATGAATTTGTCCTGAGCAAATATGAACAGCACGAGTCTACAACACACAGAAATAAGAATGCTCACGAAGATTTGGTGTCAAGTATATTTATGCAATTTAGTTTGGTTAAGTTGCAGAAGTTGCTTTTAATGCTTATTGCAGTCAGTCCTGAAAGGCTGTACTGGCTGCAGGCTTTGGTTCCAACTTGACTGATTAATGAGAACAACATTAGACAAAGGAGGTTGTGCTCAGGTTTTATAACGCACTGGTGAGGCCTCATTTGGAGTCCTGGGTGCAGTTTTGGTCTCCGGGCTACAAAAAGCACAAGAAAAGGTCCAGAGAAAAGCAAATAGGCTGAGTCCAGGAGTACAGGGGATGAGTTATGAGAGAAAGATTAAAAGAGCTGAGACTTGAGGAACTTGTTTGAAATTAGGATGGGAATTAGTACTGTGGATCGAGACGGTGACTTTAAAATGAGTTCATCAGGAACATAGGGACACATTTGGAAACTTGTGAAGGGGAAATTTCACACAAACATTAGGAAGTTTTATCTTCACACAGAGAACCACAGACACATAGAATAAGTGACTAAGTAATGTGGTAGACAGGAGGACTTTAGGGACCCTCAAAATTCAACTTAATCTTATTTTGGAAGAATGAAGTGGACAGGACTGGTGAGGTTTGTTGGGCTGAATAGTCTGCTATCATCCAGATTGTTCTAAAGTCAATTACTGCTGTTGAAGCAGTTCACGCAAAATTTTTAAGCTTCATTTTATACATCCCGCTTGTTAAGATTCCCTACCCTTAATTTCTTCTTTTCGACTTAAACAGCTGCACTACTTTTTTTATTTGCTCCTTATCAGCAATGAAATGCAATGACAATGGACCCAGACATTCTCCATCTAAATTGTTTTCACTTCCACCAATGTGTATTCATCGTGAACTATCTAGCATAATAAAATATTTGGGAGGAAAACCGAAGAGAAAAAAACTGAAGGACCGAGAATTTGTCATCTGTTTCAGACTGCAAATAATTTGGATGAAATCTTTAGACAGGAAAAAAAATCTACGATGTAAGAATGGCCCACCACTGCAGAATGGAGACACTCATAAGCCATCAAATTAAATGAGATCTGTTATCAGCAAGGACTAATTAAGCAACTGGGATTGGAGCAGAAAGCCTGCTGCCACTATGAGGCCCTTTGAGACCCACTATGCAGTCCCCTGATCTGATGGCATACTAAAGATAGTCTAAAAGGCATTATTAGGAAATTTGAGTATTCCACCAAATTTGGTGATGCGTCAGAAGAGGAAGTGCAAGTGTGAGACACACGAAGAGGAGCAAAGATGTAGGAGGCACACCGAGAGTCAACTTCAAAAAGACCGGAAGTATAAAAAAAGCAAAATGGCAAAGTCTGGGAAGCAGGATTTATGGAACTGGACTCAATGGGGGAATTGGTCAAGAGAAGTTCAGACACATACGGAAACAAAGTAAAGGTGCCAAATGTACGTGAAGGGCAAGAGATATCAAATATTTTAAAATATATTCTATTACTTGTCTTCTACAGGTAAAGTGACTAGTGAGATCATAAAACAGACAACCATTTCTAGTATGTCTAGTTCTTCTGTTTTATTTCTATTTCTTTTTTGGCTACGTTCTTTTGTTTCACTTTGTTAGCTCAGGTATTTTGTCTTAATGATTTTGTTTTCAAACTTTCCCTGCACTTCTGGTACAAATTTGTCTCAGTTTGCAAGTTTATCTTCCCCATGGATTTTGGTTGTGATGTTTGTTTTTCATTTTATGGTCTCGTTTTGCTTTGGTGAAATATTTGGAGTATTTCCATCGCCATTTTTTGAGCTCACATTGTCAGGGTGTATCGCAACGGGGTTTAAGTTCATCGTGAGGTTATTTCCATATCCAAGTTCAAGGATTAAACAAGCAAGTTGCTGTTATGTTTGTTAACAATCTGCTGGTAAAGCATCTGTCAGCATTTTGGGGTTTTTTTTTGCTGATTTTTGTGTCATTGTGTTTTCGTTGCGGTTGCCCAATTTTAAGTTCACAGTTTTAGACCTGTTTCTGTCTTTTGACTATGTCTCTTCCCCTGGTTACCTTTTAAAAAGTCCTTGCCGTTCCCACTAAGTATAATAACTGTGTCACACTTTCCATATACAAACACTTTCTTGCTGATGCATTTGTATAAATTAAATAAAAATACTAGCTGGCCTGGTCCACAGTAAATCATGGACTGTCTGTCTACCACTTAAATTTAAATGTAGAACAGTCGGCTAATTCAAGGGAACTATTCTAAACGACTCCTTTCTACATGCAATTCTATGGTACAGCTGACCACGAATTTCTAAGCAGTACAGTCCATTCTCTGAACGTACAGCAATTTTAGCACCCATAGAGGCAAATGCAAAAGAAACATGGATTGATTATATTTGATTGCAAACATTTTTACTCTCAGTGTCCGCATTTTTTATCAATTTCATCAAATACTCTGGTTAATCTTTTGGTTCATCAAGGGAAACTTCCCATTTCTGGCAACACTGACTAAACTTTCCATCAGTGTGATTCTCATCTGCAAAGCTTATAAAAATGTAGTATTCACAACAGTGATCCATGGCAGCAATGCTCTGAAATAATTTCTTTTTGATTCTGTTCGATTTTTCATGATCTCTGATCTTTACTGAATGAGATTTTGTGTTGATGATAACTGGCATCCCATCATTGCTGAGGCAAAGTCTCACAGACTCCTTTGTTTCATTTTCTTGTCACGTCAGTCTCATGTCAAGATGGGTCCAGCTGCAGACCTCCACAGTTCTGCGATTCAGTAGCCAATTAGATTGCAGGTTTTTGTCACATGGTTTACATGACACGAGTCAGAAGAGCCTAATCTTGTCCACAGTGTAACCAGGTGATATTATTGATGTATAAAATAAAGCAGTAAATCCCTCAAAGGAGTGGCGCTCTGGCAGAGTCTGTTGCTCACATCTGCAAATTTTCGCTTCTTTAGCTCCATTTGCGTGTCGTAATTACATGCTGGTGTTTCACATTCGTATCTTTTGTGTATTTCTTCATCTGCAACATTTGTTCTCCCTTAACTCTCTGCTGCAGCTTCTCTTAATCTTGCCCTTTTCATTGTCCAGGTGAATCATTTTATCGCATTTAATGTATATGTCTCTGCAGCGCTTTTTCACATATCTTTACCATTTTCAACATCATCGATTGCTTAAACAGTCTTAACAATTTGGTGGGAGTGCTAATATGAAAAGCTAATTCCCTTGGAATTTCATCAAAATTGGTTTGACGTAGAAGCAAAATTCTTTTAATTGTAACTACCAGTAAGATAAAAACTGGCTTATGTTATATAGATAGCAAGAGTTTAGAACCAAATGGAGTTCTTGCAAATTTATACAGGAAAAACTATTGTCTGGCTAGAGTGCCTCAAATGGTGTGTGATTTCACATTTTACTAAATTAGAAGGATTTTAATAATATTCATTTAAAAAATGATGGGCAGTATAATATGTACAGTAAGATATCATCTGATTTTAATATGAGCTTTTCAAAAAAGAAACATTCACATCAGAAAATACGTCAATGAGGGAGGATCCAAAAATTTGCGGAATCAGTCAATAGCACAGGAGGAGGGGACAGTTATCGAATATGTTGCTACGTTTCGTACTCCTACAGTTCGGTTAATCAGTCCAGCGAGTGCGTATTTCTGCCATTTATTCTAAATTCTACAGTCGTGCATGTGACTTAACCGAGTTTTTTTGTGACCATGGTGGAATTTTAAGAGACAATGATGATGGCGTTTTTGACACAGAGCTTGTTCCCTGAGAGTGAGGTTGCAATGAAAAGCTGCGAGAAAAAGCATCACAGGAAAAAAAAAATGTCCGGAGAAGTCGCAAACCAAAAACTGGAACACCTGCACACATACCAATATCATTCAAAAAGTTGTAGTTCTTGTTTTGTACCCTCAATATTCACCAGATCTTGCACCCCGTGACTTTTCATAGTTCCCGAAAAATAAAATTGATTTTGAATGGAACAATATTTGCTACCGTTGAAGAAATACAGGAGAAAAAAAAAAAACATGCAGGAGGAGCTAGACGCGGTCACAAAAGATGAGTGCAGGAAATGTTTCCAGGAATGGGAGAAGAGCTGGGACTAGTGAATTGCATCTAAGGTGCAAGTTTTAGATATGATGAAATTTGCACAATATCTAAGACAGCTTACAATGCCAACACTCTGTTCATAAAGCTTTTAGACACTTGGAGCACAGGACTAATCACCCAGTGAAGCTGAGGCAGGACATGAAACCACAACTTAATGGGTTAGGGTCTAATGACTTGGCCATGACTGCCTATCTGCAGACTAGGGAAACAACAGGAGTGAATGCTTCAGCGTGATTTGATGACCATAAGATGAGACTTTTAGACCTGTCAATGCCTCCACTGAACGTGTTGTTGCCAAACAGGTGGGGTTTTAGTTTCGAGGGGATGTACAAAATGCAAACACTTGGGTAGGGACAACTTTAGACACATTAGAAGATATCTGCATGGTGTAATGTTAATTCGGGGGCATTCAGGTGAAAGCATTTTAAATTTTTTTTTCATTTACTTCAAAGACAGAGATATCACATTTTTCTTTATTAAATATTCCTGTAACAATGATTTCTATTCAAAAATATACCAGTGTACATAAAGTCAAAGTCTTTCAATAGCATTTTACAAAACCATATAATCAAAAACTGAGCCCAAATGGCTATCGTATCTTTCATAGTCACCAGGTTCCAACTCAAGTGATGTAAATATTGCATCAATCGATGGGCCATTACTAGTTGTTGGTAGCGTATGAATCTACAGTTAATTGTAGCTCAAATTTCATACACATCGAAAGAAACACCCAACGAAGAGTGAAAGTCTATGGTCACGTCTACCCACACACGAACAAAACAGCAGACGTGACGGTGAATTCCCTGCTGCAATCTCAACTGTGCTGTCAAATCTATAAGCTGTACTGGAGATTCACGCACTTTAAAATTACTTCTGTTAAGGTAAATTTGAAAGACAAAATGAATTAGTAATTGATTTCTCTGATTTAAAAAAAAATTGCCAATGCTATTTAAAAAGGAGTTTTTTGAAATTTCAAAAATTGGCATAGAGTGCTCTATTCGAAATAGCCCTTAGTAAAAATTAATTTTTATACAGACTGAGAAAAAGATGTAACAACGACAATAGGTGCTTTTGCATTCTGTACAACTGTGCTTGAATATGGAGCACCCCATAGCATACTGAGGTAAAAGATTAAAAGCCTCTCATTTTCCACACTGGAAGAAGAAGGCCGCTGACATCACTTTGGCTCCAGAGCTCCCGCCTATTCCCTAAGAAGTGGATGTTCCCTCGAAACTAATGAGCGATGAACACGGAACTAAGTCGTAGAGACACAGGCATTGGAGGATGCGCAGCGTCTATGATAATTCAGCAAGAATCTAATTTCTTTATTTTTTTTTGTTCAGCATTAAGTGGGGGTAGTGGTAGTCTGCTGCCCTTTTATCGTCTCTCTTTTGTTTTTCATTAATAATAAATAATAATACATTTTATTTATATAGCATCTTTCCCATGCTCAAGGCACTTGTCGTTAAGGTCCATCTTACCTTTTCATGCATTTAATAATAAACAAGTAATAAAAATCTACGTATCAAATAAGCAAGAACAAACCATTTGGAAATTTATTGGGTGCTGTCTAAGGCTGTATCTTTTTAACTTTTTACGTAGACATTAACCAACGTATTTGGGATAAAATCCATGAAAATGTCTGCCTCTTGTTGTGTGAAATGGACTTTTATCAATCATTAATCTGTTCCCCAAAAACAGAACTTCCAATTACCTGCGGCATATAAGACGGCTCGTTTGTGCCATCCTCTAATGGTCTCTCTTCCTTTTTAACACGTGATACCCAGTTTAACAGTTTATTAACTTTCTCGCCATGTTCTTTCTTCTCCTCCTCTACAGATTTCTGGGGTGGAGTCAAAAAAAAAGTCGAAATAAGCATTAGACCTTCGATTGGCTTTTTATTGGTTGGCGAGAGGTTAATCAGAAAAGGCACACGACAGGTGGAAGACCCGCACCAACCTAGAAAATAACAACAGAAACATAAGAAACCTCAGGAAAACCTCCCAGCCACTGCATGGAGAACCCAGATTTCGGATCACATCTACAAGCTCTCTGAAGCCAGATATCACTTCATGACACTGTTAAAAAGTTTTCTTCACCACGTGCGCTTGATCGAGAAGATTACCTTAACAGAAAGTGTGACACAAAGTTCTTCCTACCGCTCTCAGATACGTACACAGTATGTTGGCCTACTTTAAACTGTCAATTACTTGTTAACCGCACCAATGCTCTTACATTTGTCAGCCTCTTTATAAGCAGAAACACTGTAATTCACCTGGTTGAGTAAAAAACAGATAATTAAAATCAAATTATTCTTATAGCACTAACTATATGAGTAAAAAAAAATAACAGAAATTACGAAGATCCATTTCTTAAAACAGCAAGTGAAAACGAGTATTTTTTTCTTCCTATACAAACAGCGCGCATTTTTTTAACATCTGCTAAATTTCCTGTTACATTATACAATGTGCTCACACACATACACAACTGAAAAATTAAAATGTCCTCATATAATAAATAGATGTGGAGCCTCCGGGAACTTGAGGTTTAGAGGCTTCCAGTATTTTAAGTCCGGTATGACAATCGTAAACTGCTCGATCTAACGCTTCCTTGAAGGACATCTTCTTTTTAGTTTTCGGACAGGTAAGACTTTTGGCATGAAATTTATCATCCTTCAGCTTCATGGCAGTATTGGCATCAATAAGTCCAGTCCTGATGGCCTCTTCCAAGCAAATCTTCCCCCCTGTATTCGGATCTGTTAGGCCACCTGTCAGGAACTGGAATTCAAGACAGCGTTGACCGACATCTTTGGGAAACAGATGGTTTTTCATTGCTTCGGCTACAGACAACGGTTTTTTAGTATGTGGAGAGATCACACCTGAGTAAGCGAGCTCGGCCTGTTGTATCTGTCGGTTCAAAGAATCATCAATCAGCCCTCTTTTCAAGGCGTCTGACACCGAATACTTTTTTCCAGTTGAGGGGTCATAGATTCCCCCAGTGCATGCCTGAGCCTCGAGAAGACGGATGGCTGTGAGCCTTTCCACCAGATTCAGCTGCAGTGCTTGAAGAAAGGTAAGCCTTTTGTTGGATAAAGTATCCCAGAAGCCTGTGATAGGACAATCAGAGACCGTCAGCACTTTATGTTTGGCAATTAACTGGTCAGCCAGCTCATTGATGGTTATGATACCCACTTTATACTTCGTAACCTCACTAGTTCCAACAGTACCCTCCTTGAGTGCATCTTCAAGAACAAATCCTCTTCCACTCTTGCCATCAGATAACACATTAACGGTCAGATTATTGGAATCCAGATCTGAGGTTTCCTTCCATTCACTTTCCTGTTCGGAAAGTTTCTGGTACATCTTCTGGTCAATTTTCTGCTTGCAGTATGCATCATAGATTGTCATCTCTGTTCCTGTATTACTGTCGACCACTAGGATCCTCTGTGGCTTGGTTGGTGAAGGGGATGAAATGCTCCGGTCACCGAAGGGTAGGAGTAAATCTTTTCCACTCACATCCAAAACGCACAACTTTAGCAACTCCAAGTAATACATACTTTGTCCTGTGTTTGGATTATGGAAGCCTCTTGGATTGCTCGATGGATCATGCAAGTGAGTCAGAGTAAATTTGTTCAGCATTCCTTGATCGATTGCTGTTTCAGGAGAGAGGCGAATACTTCGCTGAGGATCGATGATACCCCCAGTTGAAATCTGCAACTCAATTATCTTCTTCCCTTTCAGTCGCTCGATCAGCCGGTTCTCCATTGCCTGGAACACTGACAAGGTCCTGCCGCCATGCACATATCCTATGGCTGCCTTTTCCGCATCCAGTAACTTATCCTTGAACTCGGTACTGACGATAGCGTTGTGTACTGCTTCTTCAACTGAATACTTCCTTCCTGTCTGGGTATCAATGATAAAGCCGGTGGCAGCCTGGGCCTCCAGGAATTCCAGAGCATAAGATTTTGCCATTAGCCCCTTATTGGCCGCATCCATAAAGGACACTTTTTTCTTGCCGGATTCAACGTAAAGACCAGCAATCACCGTTCTGCTGCTTATATAGTCTTCAAGCGATTCTTGTACTTCTTCGATGGTTGTCATTCCTAACTCAAGCCTTTTCAGAGTGTTGAGGTCTAAAATTTTCGCTTCGGCTAAAGCACTGGCTGTGACATAATCTC
This sequence comes from Polypterus senegalus, assembly GCF_016835505.1. Taxonomy (NCBI): domain Eukaryota; kingdom Metazoa; phylum Chordata; class Cladistia; order Polypteriformes; family Polypteridae; genus Polypterus; species Polypterus senegalus. Next base: position 8,835,272 of record NC_053169.1, read on the forward strand.
TAAGTCCTCGAAACTTAAATTTGTCGTCAGTGCCAGTGTGGCTCCACTCACTTTTCAGAGACGAGTTTCCTGGAGATACAAACGAGTTGGTTACTCTCTTTGTCATGATTAGTTCTGGATGATGAGTTGAGAAGATATCTTGGCTATCGTGGTTTGTCATTTCTATCTTTCCAAATACGTTATTTGCCAAATCTGTAGACATAATGTCATGTTTCATAACCGAAATATCCATTTGCACATTTACATTCGCTGTGTCAACATACTGATTCGGTGTCTGGTAGACACGAGAGGTTTGAACACTATAGGAGTTTTCGTGGTTAATGAAATCCGCTTCTAATTCTCGGCTTTTATTGTGTATTATATCTCTGTCTTTCAAAATGTTTTCACTTTCCTGCATTAATTTCATCACCTCGTCTGTAACCTTATTTTGCTCCAGTTTGGTTATCTGTGAATAAAAAAGTATGACAAGAGTTACAGAAAATGCATATTTACTATTATATTTTTCGTAAACAGGTATATCTTTTCATGTCAAAGTCAGAATAAATTAAACAATTAACAGGTACGGCAAAACACGGCTTGACTAAAGATCTTGGCAAAAATTGGAAAAACTTTGATGATGTCAGAAATCAAGAGTAGAGCTTTCTAAACGGTACAAGCCAACCGAGAAAGTTACACGTTACGAAAAATACGCGAGTGACAGGAAAGCGAACGGGAAAGACTTGATGTACATATACCTCTGCAGTGAGCTTCATTTTCCGCAGCTCTTCTTCTAGCTTTTCTTTAAGGTCTTCATTAGCTGTAATGACATGCGTTGTTATTTGCAGCTCTCGTTTTACCAGATCACATTTATCTAGCTCGGTGTGTTTTCTCAGAGAATTAACCTCCGTTTCCGACCTTGGTCGCAAAAACAGCTCTTTGGAGTCTTGGTGGTTGAGCTGATCCTGTAGTTTAAAGTCGATTGCTTTTTCCTTAATGCCGTTGGTGTTCACAGTTGAATCGAAAATGGTGACCATTTCCTTCAGAGTGCTCATTTCCTTTCGATTATTAAAAATTTGCTCCTTTAACGTCCGGGATTCTTGGTCAGTGAGCTCTTGCTTTCTTTCGCTCTCAGCTAGCGCGTGTTTGAGGCGCGTGTTTTCGAGCGAAACCTCTTTGCGGATATTGTCGGCCTGTGTCACGTTTGCCTTGAGTTTGACGTTCTCATTCTCTAACTCGACGATGTAAGATTTTGCATTGTGTATTTCGTTGTTAGCGGTGCCCCTTTCTTTCTCCGCATATTGGAACTTCATAAGCAGGGCATCCATGTCTTTCTGCATCTCCTGCTTATTTTTGAGAATGTTCTGGTTAATTGCTTTCAGCTGTTCAATCTCTTGGCGGAGGAACTTGTTTTCCCGTTCGGCGGTTTCTATGTTTTGCGATTGGGTCCGAGCCTTTTGGTCAAACTCCAGTTTAACCGAGGATTCCTTCTGCTGAAGCTTTTGGTGTGTCTCCCTTTGAATGGTCTGCAGCTTTTGCTCGTGCTCCTTCCTCTGAAGGTCAAACTTGCTTTTATGTTCCTGCACCATTTTCTTATATTGTCCAAGCTCCTCTTCCAATTTTTTGATCTTTTGGTTCCCCATAACGTCATCTCTCTGTCTCTGCTGAAGCTCCATCTGGACTTTATCCAGTCGTTGCTTCAGCAAATTCATCTCCGTCGTTTGTAGGTGGACTTTCTCCTGTGCCACACTTTTCTCCTTCTTCAGATTCTGAAGCTCGAGCTTAAAGCTCTCAGCGTATTTCTCCGAGCTGACGCTAGCATCCCTGAGGTTCTCCGACTTTCTTCTGAAGTCTTCTGCAACCAGCTTACATTTCTGCAATTCGGCTTCAAGTTCTCGGATTCTGGTTTGATTCTTTTGAACCTCTCGGGATTCCTTTTGCAGGTCCTCTTTAGCTTTCTTCAGCTTGTTGTTCACATCATCGATTTCCGTTTTCTGCGACTGGACCTTCATTTCTGCCGATTTCTTCTCCATAGTTGTAGAATTGAGCTCTGATTTTAAGGCCCTCAGGTCTTTTTCATTGTTCATATTGATTAGGTTGAGTTCCTTGACCTTTTGCTGCAGTTCAGCCATTCTCTTCATGTCCTCCTCATAGCTTCGGAGCTTTAGCTGATACTCTTGTGACATCTTATTCTTCTTCATCAACTCGTCTTCCACAATTTTTATTTGAGATTTGAACCCTTCTGCTTGAGATTTGAAAATGTCAACCTGCTGCTGATGGCTGCTTTTTTCCATAGCCAGTTTTTCCAGCTCAGACTTCACATTTTTCAAGGACACGCCAGACTCTGCATTGGTTCTCTTAAGCTCTTCCACTTTTTCTTTAAGCTGCTGCACAAGTCGGTTGGTCTTCTGCAGCTCCATATCGAGACTACGGTTTTTCAGCTGGGTTTCTTGTTCTGCCTTTGTCTTGAGCATGATCTCCTCCTTTGCTTTAGAAAGTTGTTCACGCATGTTCTCTAATTCGGTCCTTTGCGACTTGAGCTTTTCCTCAAAGAAGACTCTGTCCTGCTGGCAAGTGTCAACATTAATTTTCAAACTCCTGATGTCATTCTCAGATTTCACATTGACCCTAGTGAGCTCGCTAACCTTGAACCTGAGCTTGTCAATTTCGCTTTTGGCGTTGGAGAGATCATCCTCTAAGAATTTGGTCTTGTGGCTGCTTTCTTGTTCAGTGCTGGCTCGTTTTAACAGATCTTCATGCTTCATTCTCAACTGTTCCGTCAAGCCGTCAATTTCAGTCTTGTGAAAGAGACATTCTTGCTCAAGGGAGTCCTTATCTCGTTGGAGACTTTTCACTTCCTCTTGTAAACGGAAAATCGATTTCTTCAACTCGGCAGCCTCCTGCCTGAGCTCCTCTGATTTCTGCCTACTGTTTGCCAACTCGGACTCCATTTCTCGAAGGTTCAGCATGTGGCTGCTCTGCGAGGAGTTTTTTTGCTGTAACTCCAACTGAAACAGTTTCATCTTATTATTGGCTTCCTCCAAACAGTCCTTAAAAAGCTGTGCTTTCTCCTCCACGGCATTTTTCTGGATCTCGAGGGAATTCAGCTCAGATTTCAGACTCTTCAAATCGTTTTCGGCTTTTTTCTTCTCAAGAGTCAACTCGTCCACTTTGAGCTGAAGGGCTTCTGTTTTCTTTGACTCCATTTCAGAGTTAAGATAGCCCACGTTATAAGGTAAGGCGGACTGTTGATGGCTCTCCCTCACCACCGAATACATGATTTCGCTTCTCTTCATTTTAGCTTCTGCTTCTTTGGCCTCTTCTTGCTGCATGAGTCTCAGTTTAAGGTCACCTTCCGCAAGCTCTTTTGTTCTCAGCTCCTTCTCTAATATCCTCTTTTGCTGCTCCAAATCTTGAACATCCACATCCTTTCTTCTCAGATGTTCCTCCATCTTCCTTCGTGCCATTGTGCTCTCTTCAATTTCTTTTTTGAGAACCCTCAGCTTTTCTTCAACAGCTGCCTGCTTGGATTCAGCCTGTAAAATGAGCTGCCGCATGTGCTCCAGATCCTGATCAGCCGCCGCCTTCTTCCTTATGGTTGCCTCCAGCTCCAAGCGGTATTCTTTGGCTTCATATTCTGCTTTAGTTTTCTGATGGTTAATTTCTTCGATAATTTTCTGTTTTTTAGACAACTCATTTTCCGCAGACGCTACTACTTTGGGAAGTTCCTGCTCCAGATGTTCCTTTTGCTGCTTTATTTTCTCTAAGCTGCCCTCGAGTTCCTTAACCAGCTTTTTCAGCTTTTGCATCTCAACCTCATTTGATTGACTTGTAGCATTAACCGCCTTTCTTCTCTAGAATAAAAAAACAACACTTTGTTTAACAGCTGTCTGGCATTGTAAGATGCTGACAAGTAATGAAGGATAACTCAATCAATTTAGAATTCCTCATGAATGAGGGAGTTTCACATATGAAGGAAAAAGGATATTTGAGGCATGAAGACACAAAAACCACAAAGGTCAAACTCACACGTTAAATATATCAGCTGTGGCGGGGCATGCTGAACAGAACCTCAACTCATGTGGTCTGCGGATTTACAATCTCAGAAGTGGCGAACAAAACAATCAGTGTGCTCGACAAAGAAATTCTGAGTCAAATGTGACTCGCTGTGTGGACTGTCCAGTTCTTCAAGTACACCCAGCAAACTTTAACTGGAAAAAAAATCAGAAGGCATTTCTTCCAGCTGAATGTGAAATATGACGGGGGAGGCCTTGGGCAGTCATGACAAATGTAACACTGAATTGATTCAACTTTATTTTATTTTTTAAGATTTTCTACATTCATTTTAGTTATAGAGCAGCTTTAAACACCACCTCACCCCACCATGGAGTGCTACGGGGCACTGTGTGACACCTCCTGCCATCAAGCCAAACATCATTGGGACCAGTTACCAAAGACTAACTGACAAAGGGGAAAGATGTCTTTGTATTACAATGTAATTACTAATGTATTGTGTGTATACTTCCAGGTGTTGCACCTATGAAATAATCTGAATTTTGCTTTTACAGTTTTGCACTGTGCTTTTATGTTCTACACTGCTGCTTGTAGTAAGTGGATCAGGGATCAATAAAAATTGAATAAATTTACTATAAACTGGCTTTTATCTGTCTATTGATCTATCTATGTATCTATCTATTACATAGCGCATATAGTGCCTTTCATATGAATCTATCTACTACAGTGTCTTTCACATCTATCTGTCTATCTATCTATCTAATATCTTTCACATCTATCTATGTAATATACAGTGCTTTTCCTATATATTATATAGTGCTGTTCCTATCTATCTATCATACAGTACCTTTCCTATCTATGTAATATACAGTCAGTCAGTCATTGTCCAATCCGCTATATCCTAACACAAGGTCACGAGGGTCTGCTGGAGCCAATCCCAGCCAACACTGGGCATCAGCCCACTGCAGGGCACACACACCAAGCACATACTAAGGACAATTTAGGATCGCCAATGCACCTAACCTGCATGTCTTTGGACTGTGGGAGGAAACCCATGCAGACATGGGGAGAACATGCACACTCCACGCAAACAGGACCTGGGAAGCGAACCCAGGTCCCCATACTGCGAGGTAGCAGCTCTACCCACTGCGCCACCGTGCCGACCATAATATACAGTGCTTTTCCTATATATTATATAGTGCCTTTCCTATCTATCTATCTATCTATCTATCTATCTGTCTATCATGTAGTAACTTCATTTTCTGCCTCTTCTGTATCTCTAATATAATGCCTTTAATAAGTGCCTTTCATGTATACTTTATCTGTCTCTTATATGGTCCATTTTATGTTTATCTATTTATCTTTCTATTACATAGTACCTGCATTTTCCTATCTATCTATTCTCTAGTGTTCAGACCCCTTCACTTTTTTCACATTTTATTATGTTGCAGTTGGCTGTTTCTGCTTTGTCATTCTAAGGTATTGAAAGTTGCAAAAATGAATAGAAGTGATTTTACCACAATGCTGCAACAGAAGAAAATCTGTAAAAGGGTGAAAAGGTGTGAAGACTTTTTGAAACCAGCGTAGTCAGTAAAGCAGAAAACATCATCTATTATAAGTAGGGGCATCCAAGCCTGGATTAAGATCCCTAGATGGCCCTGGAGCTCCTTAACAGATAGACATGAGGTCCCATGACTGGGCACATAGCCAGCCACACTCTAAAGGGGGTCCTTGTGTTTTTTCCTTCATATGCAATGCTCCATCCTTAGTGTAAATTGAGTTACTGTTACCTTGAAGTTGCATTCATTTAGCCTATGATATGCAAATTGGTTTGGATGTTGATGGCACCTGAAAAGTCAATCATACTTACATGAACAAGCAGCATACCCTCAAAGAGGTGGCCTCCACCATCCACCATCAGCCAAGCTAAAGCTCACTAATGGAAAAATGTTAAAGTCACCATCACCAAACAAAAGACAATCCGACGTCTTTTGTATTTCAAACAAAGCAACAGAAGCAGAGAGACAGTGAAGAATTTAGCTCAAGAGGGAAATAAAATTTCAATTAAACATTCAGTTTCTTATGTAAATTCACAGATCTCCACAATATTTCATAATTCTGTACAATCAAGTTATAGCAATGCAGCATTATTAGATAAGACGTTAACAAGGATCAAAATAAAAAAGGCACTCAAGAGGTCCGTTTTTTCTGCTTACTGTGGACGTTTTAGTTCAACTCTATTTTCCCAAACCTTTCTGGCCTCCCTTTCCAATCCCACACATTTTTTACAATGTCTACCATGCATTTTCAGGGCTGAGAGGTTTCCTTCAAAAGTGACTGGAAGAAAAGAGATATGGTTATTGTAGTACAAATCAATCAACTTTATAACTCCACAGTTCTGAAATAAGAATCCCGTGCACAAAAATCTCAACGACCCCAAAGTAAATCTTTGGTACCCAACCATCCAACAGACTGAGTGATAAATCAATGCCATCTCACCATTGCCAGCCTAGATTTTCTGCACTTTGTACCTCTGGCAGTTAAGGTGGGACTGCCTATTCTCATCAATTAGCTATTTCATTAATTATTGAAGTTCATAAAGAAATTACATAAATTTATCAGCGTCTTTGCTGAAAAGTTTTGAAAACAGAACAATATTCAGCTCCCAATTTCAATCGCCCAGTGGCATCCACCTTTCTCTATATTACTCAGTCTGCGACACCACTTACCTTTTTGTTTTATTCCAGAGATTAAACACGACAACACATTACAACAAAAGTTTAAATTACCCATAAAGCAAAACCACCAGGTGTCGAGAAGTAAAAATTTAATGATTGGGGACACCAATGAACACACAGGTACCTCTTCATGATCTTTTATGAAGCTGCTGAATCCGGAACTTTGTTGTTCTGTAAATGCTTGCGAGCCATCCAGTATGGTAACAACGTTCTCCTCACCCAGGTCTTCCTCCAGAAACGCACCATTTGGCCACCATAACATTTTCTCTTCTTGGAGGCCACTGGCCATTGAGTCGCTGTTAATGGCTCTAAGATGGTAACCAGGTGTGGTTTCAACTGATTTAAGAGATGTCGCTTGGTCCAGCGACTGAGCTTCCTCTACAAGATGTGGAGTATTTTTTGCATTGCCTTTGTACGTTTCTGCTTTTGGAACCTGCTTGACACAGAAAGACTTTTTGCTGCTCTGTAATGAGGTCTGCTGGGATTCTGACTCTAGAATTTCTTCGGGGATGGTCTCAAGTGGAAAACCAAACAACGAAGAGCCTACATTTAGGTATTCATCATACGTTATTTCTAATCCTGGTAAAGGTTCACAACCTAGTATCATACTGTCCTTCTTGAAATTCGGGTGGAACCATCTCTCTTCTGTATCGCTGCAGAGATCCGAAGAAAAGTAGCAATCTTCCATTCTATCTAAAACTATCTGTAGCCTTTCCTGAATGACTCTGTCTCTCTTCATCTGCTCTCTGCTGATTAGCATTTCCTGATAGGCGTTCAGCTCATCTCCATCTTCAATGATCTGCAAAATGGCATCCAGATCCATAATGCTCTCTTTACCTATAGGTGATGTAAAAGAAAATCGTCTCCATGTCTCCTCAGGATCACCGCACAGACTCTTCCACATACCAAAATCTGGCTCCTTTTCAAGTGTTAGGGACGTACCCTCACCTTTGGGAGAATCGATCTTGCCACCTACATCTTCAAACATTCTGCCTAACTGTCTGTGTGCATCACACACTCGAAAATTCAATTTTGCTCGACTGTTTTCTGAAGCATAGACTTCCTGGAGGTTCTGTTGGCCTGTGTCACTTATCTGTGATGCACACATAACCCTCTGCAATTTTTCCGAATTCCCTGAAAATTGACCTTTTGTATGTTCTCCATCACCCGAGTTTCCCTCCAGGGGAGCAAACTCAAGTTCATCTTTTCTTTGTGTCAAAAAGTAATCTTCAGCGGTTTCAAGATCTGCATCTCTCTCGTTGTTGAGTGTGTCAGGAGGCAGAAAAGCCCTCATGGTGTTCTTCATTTCGAGTCCAGTGCACAAAAACTCGTCCTCTGCTTCCCCATAAAGCAACTCCATGTAGAAATCCCCATCCTCAGACGAATACTGGATACAACAGCAAACGTTACTCACACATGTCAGTACAGGACATTAGATACGTTCAAAAAAAATGAGAGGAAAAATCGATGATACGTTGGAGGTTGATTATGCATCCTGTATTAATAGCTTAGTAATGTATAACAGATAATTAACTGCAAAATGTTGGAAATAATTAAAATGAACATTTCACTTGAATCATTTTTTATTTTCTCAGATGACAAAAAGGAGTGCTAAAATTTTAGATTTCTGTGAATTTTTATTTAGCGCAAAGAGCATAGAAAAGACGAGAAGTATAGAAATATTTTATATTTGTTAATTGATGAAATCTCTATAAAATCATAAAGCTGGTTCTAAATTCTGGCTGAAGCAGCTGGTGTTTACTGTTGAACCAATCATTTATTACTCAAATATAGTATTTTTAAATTATGTTTTTCTGTCTGTTGGGTTCTACTGTGCTTTGTGTTTTGTTGGTGGTCCCTTAAGAGGCAGGGTCACTTGTTTATCTCCTTTGATTGACTGCTCCCAGCCCTATAAAAGGCTCATGGGAATTGTAGTCCCTCTGCTGTACACTGCATGTGCTTGGTAGTCGGTGAGTGTTTTCTGTTTTGCTACAACTATCTCTTATCTTTCTTGACTCTTTCCTTCTGTTTTTGTGAGTTTGATATCTTGGTAAAAAATACTTTATGTGAGATTCCTTTGGGTCTTTCCGCAAGTCTCAGATATTAAACAGAATTTAGCAATTTCTAATTAATGCCTTCTGACCTAAATTTTGGGGTTACAAATTGGCTCTGGTGTTTCCAGTTTCTGGCCCTCACTGTCCCCTTTGACTTCATTCTTCCTCCTGCTCTTCACTCTTTCATTTTCAGACTAATTGGCAAATTTTCTTGCAGGTGGTACATCTACAATGCCAACCATGACCTCACATTTTAGCACATCACTTTTGTCCAAAATAAATGCCACATTTACAAATTTGCTTAAAGTGTGCAAATTAACATTTCAGTAAAATTATCTATTAGACGTTCATAAGCTATTAATAAAACATGTGTAGTATAGGCAGCCTTTTTGAAGGAAAAAAAATTACAGAAAATGAATCCCTGTAGGAAATATAATCTGCACCATGGAAAACATAATTGAGTGATAGATTAAACTGGGAGCCATTTAAATGGTTACTTAGACCACTTTGTATAATGTGCATATCATTTCTTCACAAACTAGCACATTTAATTTTACCACCGACCTGCATTTCTTCTGGCAGTTGTAATTCTTTGAGACTTGAATAGGAACAAAAGGCACAAATCAACCAGTAAATGGCAATGAAAGGAAGAGGAAGCTGAGGACGCCATTCATGCTGTTAGTTCTGAGTGCTCAAGCATCAGTAGTGAGTAGAATGGCACTTGCCAGGCACGCACACCACACCCCAAAGACAAGGGCCAAACAGAAAATGTATCTTTTCCCAGGTATCCCAGGTAAAAAAAAAACAATTTTAAAACAGAAAAACACAAAATATTTAATTCTTTGAGGCATGACTTCTTTTTAGGTTAAACTTTCTAGCATGATACTCAGCTTGAGGTAAAATCAAAATGCACATCAGAGGATCATTTTCAGGGCTAATCTGAGGTATGTAATACCCCTCCGGGATGAGAGGGGGTGCTGGTGCTAATCACATCCTCCCCTTTTTTCCTCCACAGTGCTGAGAAGACATAGAGCAAGGGCAAATGACCCCAGCTGTGAAGGAGGTTCTGAGCGACCCACAAGATGGAGCTCCATAGCCTGACAGTGAGACAGTGACAGTGTGTTTGTGAGCCCAGGAGAGGTTACCTTTGTTAAGTCATCCATGTTAACTGCGCCATCGAGTGCCCTTTATTGTTTTGCCTTAAATAACTATCAAAGTAAACGAGGTTGGCCGGGTTAGCGCTTCAACATTTATTCTATAGAATTGTCATTCCCTGCATAACCACAATACACAGAAGGAATTACCCACCCATGCTGAAGTTGATGAAATAAGTAGGACATTATTCGATCATAAGTCGATCTACTGTTACATACTAGGAGACATTCAGAGGACTTGTGTGTTTGGAGGGGGCACCGTTATTTATACATCCTGCTCTCTTCCATCTACAATGTCGAAGATCCATGAGGTCACTTCTGGCTCCGCCTCCGAGCCTGCCTTATAAGGCCAGCTGAATTAGCATAAACACCAGCCCGGCCTTCACAGAGTTAGTCAGCTACTGGAGTCACATCTGTGAAGACGTCTTCCTTCGTTCATGTGTCACACAAACCTGTTTTATCCCTCTAATTACACGGGGATCACTGGCTGGTGTCCTAAATCTTTTCCTGACTACTCTTTTACAACACTGACACTGAACATTTGTACAAATCCAGATGCTTTTGTCATGTAATTCAGTTAACTCTCACAGGCATCCACCCTGCTGCCAGTCTCAATGGCATCCACATATCACAATCCCATTCCTCTCACTATCTCACTGTAGAAATCTGACCTTTGTTTCCTTTATATTGGTCCATCAAGATCACAACTCAGATTTAAAGATCAGATAACTGCTTTTTATAATGCTCTTAGTATTCTTATTTTATTGTTTCCTCTAGTTTTTAACTTGTATTTCCTTCAAAGAGCAACCCTCAACTTATTGAATCAGTTCTTATATTCTAAATAATCAGGGTGACAACACCAGAGTTAAATCACCCATGAGGACATCTGTCAGGTGTTTTATGGCTTTAAACAAACCACCTCAGAGAATTAAAAGCATCAGACAAAGCCAAATTTAAACTGACATACATATACATATATATATACATATATATATATATATAGTGGTACCCCAGCTCACGTTATGTAACGTTCCTACCTCTTCCTCTTCTGTTCTCTTCAAGGTTTCACTAGCATACTTGATATACTGAGTCATGAGTGTCACCAGTGCCGTGTAACAAGTCCGAAGGTCCATGAACTAAGAAGGAAGACAAAACATGTGACAGGTTATCTGCTGGATTCTACGGATGCTTATTCCTGCTACTCAAAAATATATATATTATTTTGTTATTTTACAAAAGTATTGCCATAACATCTTCACAGCCCACTTTGCAGTTTTACAGGAACCTCTCCCAGCAAGCAATAGAGTGCAAGACAAGGAACAATCCATGGACAGGTGCCAGTCCATCACAGGGTGAACACACACACACACACACACACACACACACACACACACACACACACACACACTAAGGGCCAATTTAGGGTCACCAATCAACCTAACCTCTGTGTCTTTGGACTGTGGGAAGAAACCAGAGCACCCTGAGGAAACTTGTACAGACATGGGGAGAACAAGCAAACTCCACATAAGGAGGACCCTTGACATGAACCCTGGTCTCTAATGTGCCACCAGCCCACCCCAAACATATTACATTATTATGCGATACTGACTGTGTTAATTTTCAGTATCTTTCCTGCTGCTGCTATCAAGGCGTGCGCGAGTGCTGCAGTGGTATTGAGACAGCAACTGATGAAGAGATTAAGCACGTGAGTAGCTTGAAGTGAAGTAAGAAGTGAACAAAAGTTATAGGCATACATTTAGTTTCAAACAAGTTAAAGTTTATCACGTTTGGTGCAGATGTTTCAACATCATCAGAGTGGTAGTTGTGATTCCTGACTCACAGCACAGAGTCAGTCGATCAAAGAGGTGACATTAGGGTGACATCCACTACGGGTGGTGTTTATGAAACTCAAGGGGTGTTTGGTCTGGACACTGATGGGCATCATTTATGTGATTCAAGGGGCACGTGTTCCAGGCACTGAAGGGGACCCCTGCCCCTCTGGTCCTAGACGCCTTATTGTACTTTTTGCACAGCCATGGACACCAAGGGGTACCGTTTACATTATTCTTGGGGTACATGTCCCAGACACCAAGCCATCACCTAGGGCTCTGTGTGTGCATTGATCAGGAGTATCACAGCACCAGGGTCCACACTGGTTCCTCTCGTGAATTTCTATTTGACTGCGCATGATTACTTATTTTAACAATGAATACTGGAAATGAGTCAGTGACACTTCTCAATTACCAAAATACGTTTAGATGTTCGTGTACTGTAGCTCGGGTAATATTTTTCTTCTGTGTGACTCACAGCTTCTTGATCAATAAGCTGGAGCAGAATTAAGATCTGATAGGGCCGTAAATTCCTTGTTATCCAGTCATATGAAAAAACTGCAGGTTTCACATGGCATAAAATGTATGGGCATGCAGAGTATATAGTGAGCAGCACTAAAATCAGGGCTTGATTATGGACAGGCTGAGTAGGCACTGCACTTGAGGCATCACACCTGGGAGTGGGATGTGGGGGTGCTTGGGCGGCAATACGTTGTTTCATATGCAATCATGAGGGCACTGATCCCCCGGGTTTGGTTGGTGCTCATTGATTGTATATGCAACTGTGTGGATGCCAATCTCCAAAAGGGATCACCCTACCCCTCTAATTGAGTAAATATGCAATTGCAAAGGGTGCGATCACCAACGTGGACCTATGCCCTACCCATCGTCAATTACAGTTTTGGATCCAGCCACACAGACCTCAAAAGGGTACTCTTTAGGGACACAATGTACCCTTGAGCCGGTCCTGGCTATAATATGCGATGTGTTGTATGCCAGTGTAAAGCTGCCATATTACACACACACACAGAACGAGTACAGTATGTACCTTATCATACAAAACTCTTGTGAAACCCTCTGGATTTGAGGTTAAGGTTGTGGGTGGCCAAAGCCTCTCCCGACCACACTGGGCACAAGCAATGAAACGGCCCTGGAAGATAAGCCAGTGTGTGTATATGTGTTTGTTTGTTAATATTCACCTGGTGCTGCATCTTAAATTCATGTAGGAAATGATATATAATTATTGAACAGAGATGTTACTGGGGTGTCATGTTGTGGTGGCCATTTAAACATCTTGGGCTAATTTTAGTAATTTTTATTGGGTGGACAGACAACACTTTCCCCTGTCCACCCATAGTTATTCCCATTTTCATGAACAACATGTATTGGACTGAGACCAAAGAAGTTCTCTGTTTGCTGATAAACAGCAGATTCCCCTGGACATTTGCTCTTTTGCTTCACACTCACAAGCCTCAGCATTGCACCCTACCTCCTGGATAATCATGTCTGACGAGCTCTGCATCCTGCGCCGTTTCACCGGAGACTTGTGTTGAGAATCCACCATGGCTCTGTAGGTCATCAGCTGGAGTTCATAGTCCTGCAAAGGAATATTACAAAGCCATCAGTGATGTAAGTAGTGTGAAAAATCGTCTCTCTTCCTTAAATGCTTGTAATTCTTACCTTGACTGCTGCTGAATACTGCTCGGAGTATTTCTGACATTCATCAATTTTACTTTGCTTGACCTCAATTTCTGAAACTAGAACCTAATAAAAAAGAAAGAGAACATTAAGTGTGTATTTTGTACCATACCGAGGTCCATCGTAGCAGTGTATAGCCTTCCAGTGGAAGGCAAACAGAACTTCAAAGAAGCCATGTCTATAAGCTGCTAAAGGGACAGAGCAGCGAAACAACAAGGACAAAAGTCCATTGGGAGAAGATTCTGGAAAGAGACAAAGAGTGAGAGAAAGTGTGTTGGGGTTTCGATGTATTTACCAAAGGTAATGGCAGTTGGGACAAGGGTTTTTTGGATGGCCCAGTAATTGAGATTTCAGATTTGCACCTCGGAATTATTGTTGACATGGTGCGGTCTCCCATATGCCACACAATGACACATCTTTGTGATGAGCGAAACCCGCTGAATTCACTTTGCCTCGAGTTCGGCAAAAGCGCAGAAATGTTTGTGAAAATCAGCCAACTCAGCTAAAAAGCAATGAAATGAATGCAAAAGGAGAAGGTGAGCTAGTTCTCAGTAGATTATAATGACACAATGGTCCCTAAAGTGTTCCTGAGGGCTAGGTAAGTGTCTGTCGACAATGCTGGGCCAATTATTAAGGCTAAGAAAACGTGACCTGAGGTGTGAGACACCAGTGCACCACCATGTCCTTCATCTCTCTCTGCTTTTTCCGAGCTCCTATCACTACACCTGACTAACATACACAGAAATTATGGTGTACTAGGCTGACCCGCCTTTTTACGGAGACCAACTTTTAAGTTGACCACTTCTTAAGGCAATTCAATATGTAGATCAATTTGATATTTTATACAAACTCATTCATTTGGTTATATTGCATTTGAGCGGTATTAGTTTAATACTCATAGTTTCTGTTATTTTTGTGATGAAATTTAAACTTTTTTTCTATATTGAGGTCGCCCTTTTGAACCCCCCTGATATTTACTACGCGGTGAGGCATTTGTACTCCATCAACATTAATTATTTCCAGAGACGTAATTTTGTCTATTTTTCCAGCGCATCGCGTACAAAAGCAAGGGAACGATGGGAGCACCAGAACTCTGCTCACATCATGTCGCCTGCACGCAAGCTGCAAGTAGTAAGTCTGTGATAAGCGGAATACCGCTACGCTTTCCACTCACGGGACGGAAGGACAATCCCGACCGCTTTTATATAGTAAGAAAGAAGAAGAAGATATCGCACAGTCTGGAGTAGAAAATCATCTTTTACCTGGAAAAACGAAACTACAAATCCCATCGTGCATTGCAAAATGGCCGGAGCATGTGTGAAACTCTGCGCCTGTGTAGCACTCACGGGACGGAAGGACAATCCCGACCGCTTTTATATTATGGTGTATGGGATCAGCATTATATATTCAGGGGCTTGGGCTGTCACTAACCCATCTGCATTACATAGCCAGGAGCATAACAGGCTTAATCCAGCAGTGAAGACACAACATACAATGAACCTATGAGGAACAACAAAGTATCCACCTTAATAACAGGATAAGAGTACTTGTGTATCTGTGTGTCCATCCAGTTATTCCAGCTCTGTCATACCAAAAGATGGCACATAACAAACATTTACTTTGCTTTTATGAATCCCATACCAAATGCCATATTACAGAGACACATGAATTGCGTTTGTCATTCCAACAGATGCCGCATCACACACACATTAACACTGCTTTTATGAATCCCATACCAAATAGCACATAACATAGCCATATGCGTTGTCTACTTTGATTATTTAGATTTTAACGTGTCTCAGACGGGTAGCACAGCTAGTTTTCGTAATATTCTGATTATGGTCAGCTTTGTACCACTCCAATAAAAATACTGTAAGTTTTTGGTTTTGTTTTTTTTTAATACCTGTAGGGTACAAATCTGGCTACAATACAAACCAGGAGGTGACATCATGCACGTGTGTATACACTGTGTCACGCACGTGTGAATACATGGCATTCTAAAAGTTTGTGTGTGTTCGGTTATTATACTCCAAATTGGGAGAGGGCAGTATTATTCACGTCCTGTTCTTCTTCGTCTGCAGACTAGAAGCCTTGAATGCCAAGGATTTCTGATGTCACTTCCAGTGCCACCTCAAAGTCCCACCTCTTCACTCCACCTCCTCCAACACGAAGTTAGTCAAGTGATGGACTTGAACTCTATGACAATACTATATGGGGATCATCAGCTGGTGCCCCAAGCCTTTTTCTGTCTTCTGTGTATTTTGTTACAACTGTAAATTATTTAAACAGATGAAAAGCATACGGCATACGCAGTGCCGTAAAGTGTGAGGTGGAGTACGATAACAGTGCACATGTTTGAAATTCTGCACATGAGCAACACAAATCAGGTGGGTGACACTGACCGGGTAATGGCATCCCCACTCAACATGGCTGCTCTGTGATAACAGGCTGTCCTTACCAAGCATCATGGGGTGCTGGAAAAAAAATTTCATCTAAGCCAGCCACATGGTGAATGTTGGGGAAAAATTTGGTGAACAAGCTCACTGAGCAACCCAACAAATTCATTGTGAAAAACGCTTTGGTGAATTTTGCCAATCAACAATAGTCATTTTTGATGACACATGTTTTGGCCTGACTTGGTGACCATTTTGTGTTTTTCTTCATAATTGTCACAGAATGTTTAGCAATAATTAACAACAGTAACAAAAAATCTGTTTTTCAATTTGTTAACAAGTCCCCAAACAATTCCGTGTTCTGCTCCCAGAGTGCGTTTTCCTACCTTTTGTTGATTCAGAAGTTCCGCCAGGGCCTTGCTGTCTTCTGGTTGGTTCTCTTGCATTCGTAACTGGGTGGCCTCCATTTCTTTTATCCAGTCATTCAGGGCAAAATAAGTGTCTTTGTAGTACCTCAGCGATTTGCTGATTCCTTCCAAGTCCCGTAACCTAAGTGATCAAGCAAATGCAATTTTAAATGAGTCGTGTTAGTTTGTTCATTTTCAAATTTAGTTAAGCTAAAAATTTTAAAGTTCACATTGACTGAAAGACACCATAACTAATCTGCAACTCATCCCATCTGAAACGGCGATACTCCTTCAGCTTTATGCATGTTTTCTCATTTCATACTTAACGATACTATTAAATTCAGCACAGTAGTGCTGCTGCTTTGTTACATACAACTGTATTTTCACCGTATTTAACTTGGTCAGACACGTGGGCATAGGAACTATTGAACAGTATTGGTGCTGTGCAAATGCGGGAAAAGAATTGAGTGTGACACCACTGCTGACTTTTTCTCTGTCTGCCTCATTAGACTGGAGAAAGAGAAAGCCTTGTGGACCACCAACGTCATTTCAAAATGGCTGAAGAAGGGTGTTCACTCTGGTGGTCTAATAACATTATTAAAAAGAAAAAACTGCATGTACCCAAAATCCCAGCTCTGCTCAGTTAGCTTCAATAATTACCTCCAAATATATAATGCTTGATATACGGTGAATTTTATGCTTATAGGCTTTTTTTGACATTGTAAAGTTAACTGTAGATCAGTTACTTCAGTCGACTAGATTACCGTAATGCACTCTTAACAGGACTACCTAAGAATGACATCAAGCGACTGCAATTAGTCCAGAATTTGGCAGCCAGAATCCTAACTAGAAAAACAATTGGAGCACATTACACCAGTCATAGCATCGTTACACTGGTTACCCATGTCATTTAAAATACTACTAATGGTTTGTAAAGCTTTAAATAATCTCACTCCATCCTATATTTTGGAATGCCTGTCCCCCTACCCTCCAAATTGTAACCTTAAATCTTCTAATGGTGGTCTGCTTATAATTCCAAGAGCCAAGCTTTAAAGAAGTTGTGAGTCACCTTTTGCTGTTATGCGTCTAAAATCTGGAATATTTTACCAATAGACATCTACCAGGCTAGTGCTGTGGAACATTTTAAAAAACTGCCAAATACACGTTATTTTAATTTAGTTTTTTCGTAGCTATGTTTCAGTTGACTGTATGGGTATAGAAGTATCATATTCTTCAGGGGTCCACAATCTATACTAACCTTTATTATTCTCTGCTACATTTGCCGGTCCTTCTGTGGTAGTGGTCTGTGCCACCACCACCTAATCAAGGCACCATGAAATCCTCTGAAATGATGGAATGAAGATGGGTGTTCCCAGCTGTCCACAAGACCAGCTTCATCATGTTGATTGGACTGATTTGAAAATGTTTATGTTAGGTAGAATACCCAGTGGGGGCTTGGTGGTCTTTTTGGCCTTGGAATCCCTGCAGATTTTGTTTTTTCTCTCCAGCCTAATTGGAATTTTTATGTTTCTTCTGACCTCCCGGCCATCCGACCTTATTTTGTTTTGTTACTTATTTTTAATATTATTGCCTAATCTTAATTGCTTTTTAATTCATATAACTTTTGTGATGGACGGCTGACAGCTCAACCCAGCTGGGACCCCTCTGAAAAGGAAGAATGGGGGAAGGTGACTATTTGCCAACACTGCCTCCCCCAAGATGTTAGATGGCAACTCCCCTGTAGCGTAGCGGTGCCCCGGATTCCCCGCAGAGCATCCTGGGACTTGGAGTTTGGTTTCTCAGCCCTGTTGGGTACCTCCAAGGGGAGCTGTCGAAGGATCTGGGGACTGATCCTTTCCCTATAGCCCGGAAGTACGAGGTAGTCACAAGGACAGAAGCCCCACAGTACTTCGGGGCTGAAGAAAAAGCCAGTTCTTCATTAGACCCGGAAGTGCTAGCCAGTCATGTGGTTGGAAGAACAGAAGCACTTCCGGGTCAAGTACTATTTAAAGGACTGATGGGAACCCCAGCAAGAGAGCCGGAGTTGGGAGGTAGAAGACAGAGCTTGGTGGGAGGTGTGAAGGAGAGGACTGCATTGATTTATTGGTTATTTGATTGTGTTATGGTGGTTGTGGTGCTAAGAAGCACTATTTAAAGAAGAAAAATATTAAAATACTTCTGAGTCCTTTTATCCTGTGTCTTGTGTATCTGTCTGTTGGGTTCAAGGGGCCTCAGTGACCCCTAGCATTTTTCATTGTCCTGTAAACCACTTTGAGCTACATTGATCGTATGAAAATGTGCTATAGGAATAAATGTTGCTATGGTAAATGAGTGACAGAAATGATGACACTAATACATTATGAGTTGTATTTGTGGACAACACAACATAACAAATGTCAGAGGGGCTTACAAGTATTCCAGAAGGCCCCGATGTTAGTAAAAACAAGCCCAAGCAGGCAGAGGGGACCCCTTTTAGTAAATGTGACAAACAAGAGACGGCATTGACACAA
This sequence comes from Polypterus senegalus, assembly GCF_016835505.1. Classification (NCBI taxonomy): domain Eukaryota; kingdom Metazoa; phylum Chordata; class Cladistia; order Polypteriformes; family Polypteridae; genus Polypterus; species Polypterus senegalus. The sequence goes on from NC_053169.1 coordinate 8,854,045, forward strand.
ACCTGCTCTCTACTTGTGAGTGAACACTCTGCCACCTCTCTGCCAACTGATCTGCCTTTTCTTTGTGCCAGTCCAAGTCAAAATCGCGTTCATTGTGTGTTTTGAACATTCGCTCGCTAACAGTCCTGGCTTTCTGCAGTTCGTCCTCCAAGTCGTGAAACACTTCTCTTTTCTCATCAATTTCAGTGCGCCATTGCTACATTGCACAAGACACATATATAAAAACAATAAAGACAGTTATGATTGGCATTTGTACATCTTGGCAGGTGACAGTCAAATCAAGGCATACACTGAAGAAGATGAGACAAACAAATGGGTACGAAACATCATTTTAAGGGGAGAGTGAACTTTAAATTGTCACTACCTTAAGAGTGCCCATGACAGACTCAATGGCTTTGGCATCAGCATTCACGGCGTCTTCCTCGCACAGTTTAGCCTCATAAAGCTTAACCAGTGCCTCGGCCGCCTGGCTGTTCTTCACCACCAGGTTCACCGTCTTCAGCCTGAGAGATGAAGAAGACAAAGTGTCGGTTTGTCAATGAGAGTTAGGATCTAGGAATTCTAGAGATGAGTAGCAGAACAGCCGAGGAAACATCAGAGAGCGAGATAGTGTGAGAAAAAAGGCTTCCCATACATACTTTTCCAGGTAAATGGCTGACATGGAATAGATCTGATTCATGTTCTGGACAACCAGGTTGAGCTCTGAAGAGAGGGTCGAGGCAGATGGGGAAGCAGATGCTTGATTTAAAAACATCTCGCATTTCCCTTTCATGGTCTCCAGGTCTTCCTTTAGCCTGTCCAGTTCCTTTTTGGATTTCTGTGAATGAGGATGGGAACAATTAAACACAAGGAGCATTGCAAACCATTTGGTAGTAAGGTATGAACCACTGCTGAATAGGTGGAGCAAAGAAGGAGAGGGTCGTCTTGATGGGTGCCATAACAATTACATTCAGTGGCTAGTTTATAAGGTCCAACTACTCATTAATGAATATCCCCGATTCCTCTACATGGCCAGTCCTGTGGCTGCAAATCAGGCTACGTCTACACTTCTGTATTTTCGCTTATAAATGCAGACATTAGTCTCCATTTTCACCTTTTGTAAGCACTATCCAGGGTCACATATTTCTGAAAAAGCCAGATCTGTGTTGTACAGTGGATGGGTGAAAACGAAGAGTTTTGAAATCACAGACTCTAATCACGCTCTGATTAGTTTGTGCTAATTATGTGACCTATGCCTGATTGGATTCTACTATTTATAATATCTCATTCCCCAACTGGTAACCCTTCTCAGAAGAAAACCATATTCCAAGTTGCTTACCGGTACACATTTAAATTGCTATATGTCATGTTTGAATGCTGCATGCAAGGGCAAACGTCAAAAGGTCTCTATAGTTTTGCAATGAATACCGTGGTAGGTGGCATTACCATTCCTTCAAGGAATTTGAGTGTAAGCCCAGTGTAGGTGAACAGCTAAGTCATGTATGTTTTTGGTCATTTTAGTGAGAGTGGAGGTACTTTTACAAGCAATGTGCAAACACTAGCATGGCTGGAGATTGCTTCTGTTTTAAAAATGCTACTTGCAAATGAATGCATAGAGTGATGGGGCCTCTTTTAAACCCAGCACAGGGAGATTTATAATGTCATACTATACTAAAATTTGTTTAAAGAACTACGCCAAGCTGGTTCATAAAACATGACAGTGACATCCCCAGATGTCAATCGAAGACAGTCTTTGGGGGTGGATGGAATTGTGAGGTCTATAGCTGAAAAATATGTAGGAACTAAGTTATCATGGACTGAAATGTTTAAGGAATTGTGAGGTCTACAGCCGAAAAATATAGGGGACTGCGTTTACCAACCTCTTGCTCTGCAATCCGTAGTGCACTCTCCTGAAGGTCATCTCGCTGGAGTGGCGTTCGGATCTGACGGATCAATCGCTCCTCACAGCTCTCCAGTCGCATTCGGAAGTTGCGCATATCAGAAATAAAGAGGTTGTAAACGGATTCCTCGTGTTCTTCTGTTGGGGTGAAACACAATGAAAATGTCAGTTATGTTTATTAAATGTAGCCTGCTGTCAATATCCACATGATTAAGTTAAGACATAAAAAGATGAGACTATTCTCGTATCTCCACAATAATCACAGAAATAATATTAGGTATTAGGTGTATATATTGAATATATTAAAGGCTCAGGTTCTATTATTTTAAATGGTCAGAAGATTGCTACTAGCAGGTCACTATATGGCACAATTTTTCTGAAGCAGCTGTCAATTTCTGGTGTCTCAGGTCTCCAAATGAATGTTATAATAAGAAACCAATTGTTACCTCTTTCGGCAGACTTCAGAAGCTCCTCATAGTACTGCTTGCATATTTCCACCTCTCTTTCCAGATGGTTCCGGTCAGAAACCGTGAAAATCTCAGATTCTTCTGTGTCATCAAGAAAGTCTTCAAAGTGGGTTTGAAGATTGCTGAGGACCTGCTGGTGTTCACCAGGCAACATGGTTTTTATCTGAAAGGAATTTTTTTTTAAAAATTGAATGCGGATTGGTGCAAAATGAACGAAAGAATAGGACACCAAGGGAGTTACCTTTGTTCAAAATCCAACCACTAGAGCCTTAGCTAAAAAAGAGTGACGGACGGCCGGAGCCCATGCCTGGCCAGGACACCCCTTCACCACATCTGCCAGGGGGACAAGGGTGGAAAGCCCAGTATCTCCCCCTGGATCCAAGATGGCAGACTCCCTGGGTTGCAGCGGTGCTTGGACTCTGCCTGGGCTTCATGGGGGTTGGAGTTCTGTGCAGCTCTGTCGGGTTCCGCAGGCACTGCCAGGGGGTGTTGCAACTGAAGCGGCTGGCCCATTTTGGGCACTGGTTTCGCCTTACCCGGAAGTGCAGCCAGATATCGGCAATCAACCACCCGGAGCACTTCTGCGTGCCTGATAAAAGGGAACCAGCGACCACTACTCAGTGGCCACAGTTGGGTGGAGAAGAACAAGGTTGCTTGGATGGAGTGATGGTGCCAAGGAGGAAGAGAGAGTGCGGTGCATTAGTGGTGTGCTGGTGCTTGGGACTGTGTATTGCCTGTGGGTCACGGGGAAGACGTGTGCCCACAGGGGAAGAAAATAAAAAGTATTTGTTTATTTTACACGTGCCTCCTGTGTCCAATCTGTGTCGGTCCGGGCACTATACAACGTCTATCTTACAAGAGAAAATCTGAACCCAGTATTAGTGACATTAATTATCTATAAGGCGTTCAACAAACTTGCCCCTCCATAGAATTCAGAATCCTGTCCCTTTACATCCCTAAGCACACTGGCTCCACGTTCTGAGAAGGACACTGAAAAGATATGGAAAAGTTGACTTCTGCCCAAATATAACAGAAATCTGTACTTGGTGCACAATCTAGACTTAGTTGCAAATTTCATCGCTAGGTGTACCATAGTTTAGTATTCTGTGCCAGTCTGCCAAGTGGCATTGCTCTGTATTGTTCGTATGCCATTCTGTGTTGGTTTTTCTTGCTGTTTATTAAGCTTGTTCTGTGATTTTTGCGATGGTTGATCATAAAGAACAGCAAGTCTGCATTAAAGTTTGTTTTCTCTTAAGGGAAAACAGCTACTAAAACTGTAGTGATGCTTGAAACTGCTTTTAAAGAGGAAGTTCGAAGTAAAACACAGGTCGACGAGTGGTTCTCACGTTTCAAACGAGGAGAAATGTCACTTGAAGACCAACCAAGATCTGGCTGAACTTCCATAATTAGGAATGACGAATAGGATATCTTGGGAGTTCTTACCACTTTCCCTCCTCGCCTGATCTTTGCTCTGTGGGACTTTTTCTTGTTCTCGCATATGAAAAAAGAACTCAAAGGAAAGAGTTTTTGTACCGTGGAGGAAGTCAAAGGAAAATTCCAAAAATGTTTCCACCAGTGGGAAAACCGTTGGGACGAGTGCATTCATTTACATGGAGAGTGCTTTGAAGGAGATTAAAGTTTCAGTAAGTAAAAATTATTAAAACTATTTTTTTTTCATACGCATACATAAAATGCTAAGGGTTGTCTGTCTATCATGCAAAAACTTGCAAACAACTTTGTCTTGAACTTTGAACTTCACCTTAATCGGAGCATAAGACATGATGGTGTAGCACAACAATGCGAGACGGAATACCCTGTCCGTATATTTAGGCTTTGGATCTCCCTGTCTGACAAGAAAAGAACAGCAGCAGGACATACAGCATTGCTGACAGGAGATGAACCGTAGCCACCTGTGCTGACCATACAGCACATTGTACATTTCTCACTTTCCTCGCAAACATAAGAACACGACATAAAGTCTTACATCACCAAAGAATCGGAGGTGTGGGATTTCTCCGCCACGCGATTGGGCTTCGGGTCCTTCTCACATAAAACGGCAGCGCGGCCATAACTGATTGTTTTTCAACGCAAATGGAAGCCACACACTACAAGAGCAAAAAGGTAGGGCATGACAAAGATGGTGGCCCCTTCGACGGAGTGTGTTGTGAGAAATGTAAGAACCGCCTTAGCTTGAGGACTGGAGGTCCAAGTGTTATCTAGTGTACCAATAATTTTAAATATTTTACTGATAGAGAAATAAAAAACTACTGCAGGCACACACCCTTTCTAAATGTGCGCACATAAAATGCAACACCCACCTCTTGTTATCGTCATGTCTGGCTATTTGTCTGCATGGAGAAACCCGACTCGATTTCAGTGAAGTTTTGTACACTCTGTCTGCTAGGTTTCATTTTCAGTGAGAATTCTTGGACAGAGTTTGCTGTGGAAATTTTTTTGAAATTTCCAAAGCTCCCTAATAATTTTAAGTGTATTAGTAAATTTCGAAATCCTTGAAACAGAGAAACAGTTAGTGTATCGCATGTGCCTTAAGAGAGATTATGTCACGATATTTTGTGATGAAGCAAATAAACAAAACTGAAAAATATTTGAACGCACCCGGAAGTTAAGGTTCATTTTCAAACGTTATTTTCTTAGGCCTTTTTATGACTGACAGTCGATTCACACAGTCTTCAGACCCTTTCGCTTTCTGCACACTTACTGTGTTGTAGTATTGCATTTTAAATGGATATATTTACCATTTCTGCCCATCAATCTACACTCCATAACCCATAATGACAAAGTTAAAAAAGCCGTCTTCAGAAAGGTTTGCAAATTTAAGGGAGATGAGTGCCAGCTAATTGCACACCCAGCGACACGAGATATGCCTTCAAGGAGAAGCGCGTGGGAGATGACTAATAAAGAAACATTTTAGCAACTCTAGAAAATAAGTAGTTTCTTTAAAATGGTACAGCCTTACCCTGAAGGCACACAAAATAAAGAAGACAGCAGCGATTTGGACGCAACTCAAGGCAGCCCAGCACGCCCGTCTCTCACTTACCGAGGCCACTTTGCCGTTGCGGATCGCTTCGATGTCATTCATCAGGTAACGCCACGAGACGACGCTCTTCATGTTGATGTGGGACTGATGCCAGAGCGCCAGTACGTTTTGATACAGCTGCTCAATTCTTTAAAAAAAAGATACAAAAAAAAACACAGAAAGAATGTGAGACAACAAATCACATGACGCAAAGCTGAGCAGGAGTGTGGTGTCCGCTCACCCCTTCTCAAGCAAAGTCCGATTTATTGTGCTCTGTGTCGTCCAGAAGTAAAACTCACAATAAAAATTCTTGCACGTTGACTGTGGACACTCAATTCTAAGAGTTTAATTTTAAAAAAATGAGGGTTTTGTGAATTAAAGAAGTTATATGGTGTGTACTGTATGGCGTAAATTAAAGGTGATATACAGTGTATGTCAGTGGTACTGAATTGAAGGTGAAATACGGAAAATACCATATACTGTGAACATATACAGCACAAACTGAACTCAAAGGTGATTTAAAGTAATGGCCAACCATACTGAATTAAAGATGATGCACAGTATAAGCCGTATACTGTAAATGGAAGGTGATACTGTGTACAGTATGCTGTACACAGTAATTTAAAGATGATATGCAGATATATTATATACACTAATGACAGATGATACACAGTATATAGCACATAGAGAATAGTAAGTGAAATATACTAAAGTAGATATACGTACAGTATATATTGTATGTAGTAACAAACAATATGCCATTTAAACTAAATTAAAGATGAAATACTGTACATGCCAATTATAGCAAATAACAGATGATATATAGTTTTTACCATGTATAGCAAAACACAGATGATATACACTGCATACTGTATATGGTAAATAAAAGGTGATACATATTATGTACTGCTTATAGAAAGTTCAAGATAATAAACAGCACATACCATAATGTTATATATACAAAATATATTGAATATAGTGAATTAAAGAGATATAAGGTACAGCATAAACTGTATTTAGTAAATTTATAGTAAATTAAAAATAATATACAACATATACCCCACATAGTAAATGACAGGTGATATACAGTATATCTAATATATAGCAAATTATAGGTATAGCACAGTACAATATAACATGCATAGTAAATTAAAGATGATTCACAGTATATTTAATACATAGTAAAGGAAAAGTGCTAAACAACATTTACTGCACATGGTAAATGAAAAATTACATACAGTGTAAACTCTACACACCATATAGTAAATTAAAGGCTATGTACAGTATATGCCATAAGTAAAGATAATACGCAGTGTATACCAAAGGCAATATACAGTTTCTACCAGATATAATATATAAAAGATTATATACAGTATAATATGCCATCTATAGTAAATTAAAGCCGATATGCAGTATAACATGAATAGTAAATAATAGATGATTCCAAATATATTCAATACATAGTAAATCAAAGGTCATAAAGGTCATAATATCTACTGTATAAGGTAAGTTAAATATTACTGTATATACTGTGTAAACTATATATACTACAGTATACAGTAAATTAATGATGATATACAGTATATGTCATAAACTGTACTGTACAGTAAATTAAAGGTGATATACAGTATGCACTGCATATATTCATTTCAAAAATATAAAAAGTGTATGCTGTATATATATAGCAAATGAAAGGTGTTATACGGTATATGGCATGTAGTAAATTAAAGACTTCCTAATGCACGCATTGTAAACGGCATGAGTGTACGCAGAACATTCTGTAGCGTCTTCACACCTGCTGGCATATTCGATGGCTTCCTTGTTTGGCGGAGGGATTGTGAAGCAGACTGAAGGCACCATGGCTTCATTTCCAGTCGGACTTATGATTTTCCATTTTGCACGATGTGAATTACTGGCCAGCACACACTCATCATCTTTGTATATCGTGATCTAGTGGAAAAAAAAACAACAAAAACAAATAAAACGAATGCCCCCGAGTTATTTTACACATCAACTGTCTTCACCAAAAACAATAAGCATGCAGCAACATTTTCAGGCAAGTTAAACAAGCCACTACTTAATCTAATTCCTGTCTAATTAAACGTGAAGTTCAAGGAACGCGTCTGAGTGAACAAGCAGCAGATGACAAGGTCTGCGCAGGTGGCACCCACCTCAATCTGGCGATAGTCACAGATGGCTTTCACGGGGATGGAGGTTCGGATCGGACTGTCGGGGCTCCTCAGCTTCAGCTGGACGATGGCCTTTGCTCTGCCCACGAGACTCGCCACGGTGCTTCTGTACTGCAAGAGCTGCTCCTTTTCATCCTGAAATCAGCGTCAAGAAGAATGAGATACTTGCTTTCAGTATTTGTTGTTTGAATACATAGAATGTGTTTTGATACGAATAAAAGCTTCTAAATAAGGCGGTGTGGTAGCCTTTCAACATGACAGGCACCATACAGTATGAAACAATGAGTTTGGAAAAGGCAAAAGATGATTGGGTGAAGAGGTGCACCAAGATGGAGGTAGAAGGGACGAGGCCAAACAAGATGTGACGGATGATATGAATCTCACTGTGGGTTTCACCACAAAGGACAGAGGAAAAAGATTTGGGGGCAATCAGCTGATTTGGATAAACTCCTGAAAAGAACCATTAAAGCAGTGACGGATGATGATGACAAGGATGACGATGATGACTTATTACCATTGATTCCTGGATCAGGTCTTCTAGTTTGTGCAAGGAGCTTGTCCGGTCACAGCTGTACTTCCTTTGTATTGTCTCTTGGAGATTTTTCAAGTAGTCCATCGATTCTCTGGCATCGCTGAAAAACTAAATTGAAGAAAAATGAAAAGCCATATGGAAGAGAAGAGCAATTTGTATTCTTCAATTCAACACATTGTTCATCGTGTGATGAAGACATCGGGCTTACTTCAAAGTAGAGTGTGTTCTCCTTCAGGTGCTGCTCGACACAACCACAAAGCTGCAAAACCCAGCTCCACTGTGTCTGCATTGCTGCACGGTATGCCTGTAGCAACAAAACAAAAGACACCACAGAGTGAGTGTTTCATGGGTCTTAGTGAAGGGGATACTCCAGGGGGAAGACTAAATGTGAAGCCCAATCAGAAATGCGATTTCCATTTCTGTCGTTAGAGTGGAGAAGCCCCTGATGTCACTTCAAGTTTGATGACCAAAGTCATACCTCTTCCAGAATGCGCCGCGTATGTACTGTTGGTGTTCATTTTAGGACCAACGTTCAAGGTGGATGGAGCTCCCTTATCAAGAGGCATACACTAAGCTCGAAAGAGAGCTGTACGGTCCAGTGATGGTGTGAAATAAAACACAAACTTAGTACGTTAGAACATTTTGGCAATTACTTGGGATTAAATGACAAGTTCCAGGCTGCCTGAAGGAGGCCAGCTGTGCAGGAGAATGAATGCTAAGTGAAAGAGCTACATGTACGTAGGTGGAGGAGTATTGGTGGAGGAAGGACGCTTTAACTAATTAGAATAAACAAAGCAAAAAACATAACCGTGGTATGTCTTTCATTTCCTAGGAATGTCTGAGCACTGAGGAGTTTTTTAAACAAAGATTTCTAGAGACGCAATACTTAGTTGTATGAAATTAAATCAAATCTAAAAAACTGGCTGTGCACAAATGTGGGTCCCCTTGTCATTGTGCTGATTTGAATGCCTGTCACTGCTCAATGCTGATCACTTGGTTGGATGAGCTCATTAAGCCTTGAACTTCACAGACAGGAGTGTCCAATCATGAGTGGTAAAAGGTATTTAAGGTGGTCAATTACAAGTTGTGCTTCCTTCCCTTTGACTCTCCTCTGAAGAGTGACAGACAGCATGGGATCCTCAAAGCAACTCTCCAAAGATCTGAAAACAAAGATTGTCGAGTCTCCTGGTTTAAGGGAAGGCTACAAAAAGCCATCTCAGAGGTTTAAACTGTCAGTTTCAACTGTAAGGAATGGAATCAGGAAATGGAAGGCCACAGGCACAGTTGCTGTTAAACCAAACCAGCAGGTCTGGCAGGCCAAGAAAAGTACAGGAGCGGCATATGAGCAGGATAGTGAGAATGGCTACAGACAACCACAGATCACCTCCAAAGACCTGCAAGAACATCTCGCTGCAGATGGTGTATCTGTACATCGTTCTGCAATTCAGCACAATTTGCACAAAGAACATCTGTATGGCAGACAGGGTGATGAGAAAGAAGCAAGCCCTTTCTGCACTCATGCTTGTTGTATGCAAATGCTCATTTAGACAAGACAGATTCATTTTGGAACAAAGTGCTTTGGACTGATGAGACAAAAATTGAGTTATTTGATCAGAACAGAAAGCACTTTGCATGATGGAAGAAGAACATGGCATTCCAAGAAAAACACCGGCTACCTCCTGTCAAATTTGGTGGAGGTTCCATCATGCTGTGGGGCTGTGTGGCTAATTCAGGGACTGGGGCCCTTGTTAAAAGTCGAGGGGTCAGATGAATTCAACCCAATATCAACAAACTCTTCAGGTTAATGATCAAGCATCAGTCACAAAGTTGAAGTCACGCAGGGGTTGGATATTCCAACAAGACGATGACCCAAAACACAGTTAGAAATCTACAAAGGCATTCATGCAGAGGGAGAAGTACAATGTTCTGGATGATTTGAAGCTGACTGTCCATGCTCGGCAGCCATCAAATTGAACTGAACTGGAGAGATTTTGTATGAAGAATGGTCAGAAATACCTCCATCCAGAATCCAGACACTCATCACTGGCTATAGGAGGACAGCGTCTGGAGGCTCAAAGGAGCAAAAGGAGGCTCAACTAAGTATTGATGTCATATCTCTGTTGGGGTGCCCACATTTATGCACCTGTCTAATTTTGTTATGATGCATATTGCATATTTTCTGTTAATCCAATAAACTTAATGTCACTGCTGAAATCCTACTGTTTCCATAAGGAATGTCGCATATTAAAAGGAAGTTGATGCTTTGAAAGCTCAGCCAATGAGAAACAAAAATCCAAAGAATTAAGAGGGGTTCCCAAACTTTTTCATATGACTGTATATATCTATGTATGTAGCTATTATATAGTGCCTTTCATATCTATCTTAAATCTAAATACAAAGTACATGTTATAGTAAAACATCTAATGCTCAACCACACTGTTTATCGTGGCATCAGTGCCAGGCTTTCGTAGTTGCTAGGGCTAGATTATTGAAGGGCACCTTTGTATCTTTGTATTTCTTTTTATTTATTTGTCACACACTTTTATTTAAGACATCTTACACCATTTTAGGGTCAATTGGTTTTGTTTTTTCATTTGGAGTAAAGGCGGGTAAAGTGACTCGCTCAGGGTCACACCATGCCAGTAACAGCATTCAAACCCATTACCTTAAGGTTTGAAGTCCAAAGCTGTAACCTCTATGCCACACTGCCCATCCTAATGCCTTTATAACACATCCCCCACCACTATGCCCACCACCTCGGCTCACCATGGTGGTTTTACAATACATTAAAAGTGCCCAGTTTTGCACAAATGCCAGGCCATTAAGCATATACATGAAGCTCTGCATTACCTCAATAGTCAGCCTTGCCGGGTGATTTTCAAGCAGGAGCTGCTCGGCCATTTCTTGAACTGACTTTATAACTCTTTCTTTGTCGTCAAGTATTCTCATAAGATCCTATAAAAAGACATCAGATGAATACATATTCAATTTGCAAGTATTCTCTTTATGTGAAGAAGATAATTAAGACACAGTTTGGACAATAATATTAGCCAAAGCGTGAAATGATTGGTCTTACACTTAGCTGACTTGGTTGAGCTGATCCTACGAAACGTTAAAACATTAATTAGAGCTCTAAATAAACACAAATCACCCTGTGATGGGTTGGTATCTTGTCCATCTTGTCCAGGGTTTGTTCCTGCCGTGCACCCTTTCTGTGCTGGAATACACTCCAGCTTCCCCGGGACCAGTGGCGATGTTAGGAGGTGGGCTCCAGGGCTGTCAGCCATGTTGTCCCCCCCTATTATTTTAAAGCCCCCCTCCTAACTGTTGAATCCATGTGGGTCTTCCACAGGTCAGCCCTGTTTTGCCTTGTTTGGTGGTCTAGTAATGAAAACTCAAAGGGATATCAGACCAGCAAACCTCTAGCACATACATGTCAACTGTGCAAAAACGGGTCTTCAAGGATCAGGGGTTAGGCACCTAATATGGGCTGAGGCCTGTTCAGGATAAAGCGGCTTTGGAGAATGGATGGATGGATGGTTGGCTAAAAGCTCATTTTAATTTTTCTTTTTCTGTTTCTTTATTCATTTCACCACTGCATCATCTGACTTCATGACATAAGTCTCCAAAACTAATTCACAGCAGCTGTAGCGAGCTGAAGCCTGTCCAGGCAGCAAAGCAGACAAGGCAGTGACCCATCCTGGAAGGGGCACAGATCCCGCTGGCTCATGGCACACACAAAAGCAGCCACACTGGGGCGACATAGAGTCGCTAAGGGACCTCATTGAAGGATCGTGGACTGTGGAAGAAAATGTGTTACACTGTGAACTAAAAAAAAATGAACTTTCAAGGGACTTCGCAATAATTCAGATATCTGTGGTCACACTACTTCAAAAATATTATTTTTAATAATAATGACTTACTGCATGGTAGTCTTTCTTTTTTGCCAAATTGGAACTCCTGTCACTCCAGTCATAAGACACCTCTTCCTCTTCTTTCTCATTTAGCCAAATTAGTTCTCGAGTGGCCTTTGAGACAAACTCATGTAAGGTATCAAGGTGCTTCTGACGATTTCTAGATGTGTTCTGAAATGAAACAGTCAAACAAAGCTATGACGTGACCACAGATGTTACAGATAAAACATTTCAGTACATCTTCAAATGCACTGGCTTACCAGGAGCTTTCCATATTGGCTCTCCAGTCGTCCCAGCTTCTCAGAGTAGCTGTGCTTCAATGGAGGTGTCATCTGGATCTGTGCAGATGGCGAGAAGGAATATGAAGAAACAACTCAAAGGAAATCATTAGGCAGTACAACCAATAAAATGGATAAATGTGTGTGTGTCTGTGTGTGCTGCATTTGTCACTCCAATGCATCAAAAACATCAACAATGGTTTTACAAAATGAATACCAAATGGCATATAACGGAAGCATGTGCAATGCATTTGAAACTCCAACAGTTGGCGCATCACATATTTGTAGTAATAAAATGCTTTCCATATGTCATTCCAACAGATGGTGCATCACAATCATCTTTAGAAATAAAATGTATTGAATTTTTTATTCCAACTAATGGCACATCACAAACATTAAAAGTGATTTTATGAATGCCATACCAAATGGCATATAACAGGGGCATTTGCATTGCGTGTGTCATTCCAACTGATGGCGCATCAAAAAACATTTTTAGTAATAAAATGTATTGCATTCTTCGCATCAACAGATGACACACCACAGACATTAACACTGATTTTATAAATCCCATATGAAATGGGATATAAAGGAGACAAATGTATTGCATTTGTCATTCCAACAAATGGAGCATTACAAATATCACTGCATTTACGAATCTCATACAAAATAGCATGTGACAGAGACACACGCATTGCATTTGTCATTCCAACAGATGGCACGTCACAAAAATGAACATTATTTTTGTGAATCCTAAACCAAAGGGCATGTAACAGAGACAGAGGCACTGCAAGGTGTACCGCAGTCTCTACATATTTGTAAAGGTGCATGTTTTGCTTTAGTAATTGGGTAGCACGCTTTACCTTATACATTAAAAGCAATTTGAATCCTATTACTGAGATCTTAACTAATATCGTGTCTGTGTTGGATACCCCATTATAATAATAGTTGCAATTACTCTGTAAGGATTTGCAGGTAATTGTGGTAAAAAGAATCACATATTAAGGTGTCAAATTTCCCAGAAGAGCAAGTGTTCCTCTTCAAACATGGCAGCATAGCAGGTAGTCCTGCTTAGAGCCCGCTGCAGCTCCTGGTTGGATTGCCCTCTGGGCAGACTTTAAACAATCTCATGTTGTGTACAGGATAAGAAGCGTGCATGAGCGTGTGCCATCATGAAATGGAATCTTGGCCGGCGTCGGTCCCTGCCTTGCTACCAGGATTGACTGTAGATCCCTAAGACTGGAAGAATCAGATTTAGAAAGTGAAAGGACACTAATTAATTATACAAGCTGTATGTATATTCTGTACTGTGTATATATATATATATATAGCCTGTGGACATACCACCTGCACTCCAGAAGAGGTCATCCACCTGAAGCTAAGCATGTTCAGGCCTGGCCAGTATTTGGATGGGAGACCATCTCGGAAAAATCTTGCTACTGGAAGAGGTGTTTGCGAGGCCAGAATGGGGTGCTTACCCTGTGGTCAGTATGTGGATCTCAATGCCCCAAGTGCAGTGACAGGGACAGTGTGCTGTAAAAATGGCAGCGTCCTGTGGATGAGACGTAAAAACCGAGCTGGTCATTAAAGATCCCTAGGCATCCTTTGTAAAGAGTAGGGCCTATCCTGATGTCCATGTTAAATTGCCCACAAAGGCTTAGTCGTTCTGGCACCCTTGGCTAACTGTCTCTAATCACTTTACCACCTAACAGCTCATGTGCGGTGAGTGTACTGGCACAGGAATGGCTGCCATTGCATCACCCAGGTGGGTTCTACACATTAGTGATGCTTGAAGTGGCTCCATACTCACTTTGAAAAGCACTTTGAGTAGTGCTATAAATGAAAAGAATTATTATTATCATAGAAATATATATATATATACATATATATATATATATATATATATATATATATATATATATATATATATATATATATATATATATATATAATATACTGTACACAATCAGTGACCAAGTTCTTAGGAGCACAATGCTAGCACTGAGTAGGACCCGCTTATGCTGTTCAGATAGCCTCCGTTCTTCATGGCATGGATTCCACAAGATGTTGGACATGTGTTTCAGATTCTGGTCAATGTAGACATGTTTGCATCACACAGTGTCTGCGGACTTGTCAGCTGCAAGTTCATGTTGCGCATCTCCCATTCTATCACCGGTGACTGGGAAGTCCACTGGAGAACACATTGAAGTCAATGTGTCATGTTCATGAACCTATAAGGGCCAAAAGGCCTTTACAATGGATGGGTCGAAGAAGACCCTCTCCTGGGGCCATGTGTCCCCCCCCCCAGCAACCCTCTGGTTGATCTCCCATATGTTCACATTTTTTGGGAATATGGGAGAAAAATCCATGTGGACAAGGGGAGAACATGCAAACTCCGCACATATAATGACTGCATGCAGCATTCAAACCAAGGACCCGGGATCCATGAAGTGGCAGGACTAACCAGTGCCCTACCAATGCCACCCTGCTGTGTCTCTCAACATACCCAGTTGTTGGTTTTTTTTTTTTGTGTATACCCATTTGTGATCCTATGAACACACGACATGTAAAACTTGAGCCAGAAAACTACTAAGCATGAAACAATTTCTCCAGCACATTTTTAAAAAGCTGCATAACTTTGGCTGAGGTGTGGTGTTCCACCCCAAAACAAAAAAAGACATGCATTACCTCACTGATTTTGGCTTCTTTAAGACTCATTTGAAATTCTTCAATGGCCCCGTGGACATTTTTGTGGTTTTCAAAATGGGATTCAACACTCTGCAAGTCCGATCCCCATTCTGCTCGATCTAATTGCAGCTTAAAAGAAAGACAAGTTATGTTATATAAATGATAAAAATTCACCATTTGGGTTAGATTGTTATTATTCTTCTAACTGCAAAAGTAAAGACATTTCTGTAACATTTGAGATGACGCACTGCCTATAATGGTGTTTTCCTCAACTGTGTTTCGATTTACCATTTTCGTTTAACATTTACTGATTTATTTCAATGATTATTTTTTTATTTTACAGTATCTCTGGTATGGACCTCTGCACATATTTTTGACCTCACTTCATCATTTCCTGACCCCATTAATTCAGATTTTCCTCTGTCTTTCTGCTAAGTCAAAACATTTAAAAGCCAGGGGTTTGTGGTTACCCTTCCTCTTGTAGGGCATTTTCATCTATTTCAGGACATTTCTTCATATTTTAACATGTTAAGCCAGTCTATCCAATTTTGGGCTTAGCCACACCATAATTGCTTCAGGCATGCTGGATTGGATGTGCCTCATCTGGCTGGCTAGTGAAGGTAATGGCCTGCTTCTTATGGGTATTTTAGGAGGCCTGGGCCCCATTTCATCATATTTGTGATAACAGAGACTCTCAAAGTCACTATGGCCTCCATATCTCTTAAACCCTTATGCCTGGAAAATGAATACTCTTGGTGACCCATCAAGCCCAATTCCAGAGAAGGTCTGATATTAGAGGATCTGAGGAATTCTGTTTCTGTCAACCCTGATGGAGTTGGCCTATTAGGGTTTTAGTTCAAATTATTGGGTGTGTCAAGGCTGAGCTCCACACAATGTTGAAGTCAGTGAGTGGCAAAGCCTGCTGTCGTGAAAACTGGTTTAACACTTCAAAATATAAAAAGATGTCCCAAAATAAATCAAAATACACTACAAGGGGAAGGATAACCACAAACCCCTGGCTTGTAAATATTTTGATTCAGCAGAAAGTTAGAGGGAAAATCTGAATTGATGGGGTCAGGAGATGAAGAAGTGAACACATACAGGGGTCCAAACCATGCATGCAGAGGTCCATAATACAGTACATTTAGGTTTCCATATCACAGAGGAAAAAAAAAGAAATGTCTGTCAAAAGTACCAGAAAATGTTAAACAAAAAGCAGAAGTTGTTCACTAGAAGAAGAGTTGAGACGCTGTTAAGGGATACACCATTATAGGCAGTGCCTTATCTCAAGTGTCACCGAAATGTCTCTCCTGTTGCAGTTAAAGTTTTCATATGCCACACTGATTTTACCGATGTTTTGTAAGAGTTATTAGGACCAAAATGTCCTCCTCGTGGGTTAATTTATAATGGAGTGCTAACAGTGCCGTAGCTTAAATAACTGACTGCAAAAACATCTAAATCACAAGACGATTTCAGTCAGTCATAAATTACAGAAATTTTATAGCCTACAGTTATTATCTTTTACTCCAATTGCTATTTGTTGCACAAAGAGCAGTGTGATGAATCTCAACGTGAAAGGCGCTATATAAAACAAAGCTTAGTGGGGGGTTTCCGCAAAAACACACAACTTAACGTGCTACGAATACACAAGGGTTACCTGCATCTCCTCGACCCAGTTTAAAAGGTCCTGCACAAACTTCATGTTGACCTCCTCTTCCGTTAAGCTGGGGTCCGCGAGCGACGACTTCAACAAAGGTTTCCGGATCTGCATCAGTTTCAAAGTCTGCAGGGATCCTGAATCCATTCCTCCCAGGTAGCTTGGAACCATCGGGGACTGAAGGCCTGGGGTTATTCCTGGTGTGAGGGAGGGGGTCTGGGAGGGCGTCAGGCTCGACGTGTAACTGGATGTGAGTCCGGGGGAAAGACCCGGCATAAGACTGGGCGTTAAGCTGGATGATAAACTGGAAGGCAAGCTGGGGCTCAAACTCTGGGAGAAACCGGAGTTCAAGCTTTGTGTGATTCCCGATATCATCCGTTTGGTTTGCTCAGTGGTTAAACTGCGTCCCTTGCTGTACACCGAGGAACATTCTGATTTAAGGGTGAAGAGGTCGTCTCGAATTTTGGAAACCCTAAGAGACAGCAATTGATAAAGAGAAGTTGTTCATCAGTGTTGTTGTATAAGATAATGTGCAAATGTCAATCAGGAATTTTACTCTACATGGCGCTTCTACGCAAACATGACAGGCGAACAACTTACAAACATAGGCTGGCCACCTTCATGTGAACTCAGTTCAGTTCAACGTCAAGTTTCAGCAAAGCTTAGGATTATTAATGATTGCTGGAGTGGTGGCACTATGGCTAAAGGACCTGGGCTGGTAACCCAAAGGTTATCGGTTCGAACACCGGTAGTGACAGAAGGAATGCTACTCCGTTGGGCCCTTGAGCAAGGCCCTTAACCTGCTGTACTAATAGCTGACCCTGCGCTCTGCCCCCTAAAACTCTGAGTAAGTTGGGGAATGCAAAAAAGAGAATTTCCCAAGTTAACCAAAAAATAAAGAGGAAAACGCACCTCTGAACCAGCTGATCTGCTAAGTAAAATTTTCCATCCAGTAAAATCTGAATGTCAACGACCTGCTGCCTCAGAAGAGTCTCACACTCCAGCAAGTAGCCGGCGATCTCAGCTTCATTCTGGAACTGGATTCCTGATTCCAGTCTCTTGGCATCCTAAAAAAAAAAAAAAGTAAAAAAGCTGGTTAAAGCAACCAAGGTGTTGTGGAATCGGAGACATGGAAAGAGACAGCAGAATTTCAACGGGTGGTGCTTCGGTATGCAGTGGCAAAGTGCAGAGGGTGTGCAGAAGAGCAAAGAATCAAAATGAAAGGCTGCGATCAACAGGCCGTGCGAGAATAAAAACAGAAAAATACAGGTGGAGTTTGAAAGTCCTCATAATGGAGTGCAACCTGACAGGGAACTTGAGCAACACAGTTTCAAGGCACTGTGTCTTTACATTAAAAAAGTAAAAAATAACCCTGGGGACAAAAGAAACTTCTCTTTGTCTCTACAAACCTTAAAGCGGCCCATTAGGAATATTAACAACGGAGCAGATCCATGTCTGTATTGGGATTTATGGAACTGCGGGATATTCTAATGTCAGGCATTGTTTTAGTAAATGTGTGCATACTGTATGAGCAGCTTTGTTATTTTATTTCATATGATTTTACAAATAAAGTCTTAACAGATGGATTTTTAAACATATCCTTTCATTATTGACATTTTATATTATTTTAACACAGCTATATAGTTTGACAACAGTCTTCTTAACTACTGTATATTCATTTGCTTGTATTATTTAAGCCAAAAAACTGCAAACCATGATAGAAACAAAAATCTGAATGGAATAAACATAGAAATCTTAATCAGAACTGTCTGCGTGTTTCATTCTTTCACTGATGTGTTACGTTTATTACGTCAGGGAGATTCTTTGTATTTGAAAATGAGTTCTCTCAACTACAGTAAAGTCCTCTTTTGTTAATTGCTTTATATCTTAATTTATATGTTTCTGACTATCCTCTGTATACTATTTTGGCAACTGTATAGCTTATTATAACTGTATAGCTTACTTATATTCTTCTTTCATTTCTTTCTTTACATTATTTTAACAGAAAACACTGCACATTTTAAGACATTTTCTTATATTCTTTATTCATTGATATATTATGTCAGAAAAAAATGAACATTTTTTTCGCTTCATAATAATTCTCTGTACGATATTCTTCTTTTATTTATATCTATATTAAATATTTATTTATATTACTTTAGCAAAAAAGAGAGAGAGCAGATCTTAATTAAACTGCACGTCTCCTTGTTTTTCTTTCATTTGTTTCTTGTATTAGTTTAGGGAAAAATCAGAATATCATAAACTGAACTGTCCTATCTACAGCATATTATTTTTTTAAATTTACTTCTTAAATCAGCCAATATATATATATATATATATATATATATATATATATATATATATATATATATATATATATAGAAATGTAAAATCTCACAAATATATTCTTTTTTAAATTAACTTTTTATATATTTTAGCAAAAGAACATGAATATAGATCTCCTAATAAAACATCTTCCTAACTATATTCTTTTTTTATTATTTTCTTATATTAGCAAACAAATTGCATCTTAATTGACATTTTCCTGACTATATTCTTTTTCCACTTATTCCTCAAATTATTTAGCAAAAACATGTATATCTATCTCCTAACAAAAATTTTCCTATACTTTTTTCATTTATTTTATATGTCTATGTCTTCATTGAAATTTTAACTATGTATTTGACTTTTTTTCTAATATTATTTTATCAAAAAAAAACTATATTTATTGCTATTTTACATCCATCCATTTTTCTCAACCTACTTATCCAGGGCAGAGTGAGAGGGCAGCTGCAGCCATCACAGCACCATCGGGCACAAGGCAGGAACAACACCTAGCCAGGGTGCCAGTCCTAATTGATATTGCTTATCTAGATTCTTTTTCATTTATTTCATATATTATTTTGGAAAAAATCTACACAGTAAAGCCACCCGTGTTACAGTACGACACAAACTGTCTGTCGATATGAGCACTTTAACTACAGGCTGACTTTAAGGCGTGCATTTATAGCACTTGCAGTGTGTATCTTAACTGAAATGATCTAAACCACAATGCTGTATATGCAACGGTAGACTTCAATAATACTCACTAAACCCCCCCCCAGGTCTTTAATAAATAATAAAAAAAGTTAATATAAAAGGAATAGACAGAAAACATAAGTACAATGTTACAAGACAAATTCACTTCAATGGACACATCATGGCGTCAACTTACTGACTGCAGTGCATTCCTGGCCAAAATCAACTTGTCTTCTCCAGCGACGCAGTCCCGCTGCACCCTGTTTGCAATTTGTTGTAACATTTCTAGCCTAAAAACCAAAAAAAAAAAACAAAACACACACACACATAAATAAATACATAAATACATATGGTCTACTTCACTGTTCCACTCTATTTATAATTAATGAACATCAAACTTTAAAAAATTCTGCTCTGCATACAACAGGACAGATACAGTGAGAAGCACTATATAAAAGATAGATAGATAGATAGATAGATATGAAAGACACTATATAACATTGATAGATCGATGGTCGCCTCCTATAATTTTTATCTGCATCATTTAAGGCAAGACTCATTCTTCACATTTCATCCAGATTGCTCTGCCCAATAAAAACCAAAATGTGTGAAAGGCACTATATAATATATAGACAGGGTTGAATCACACTATTAGATAGATAGATGGAAAGATACTCAGACATGAAAGGCACGATAGATAGATAGATAGATAGATAGATAGATAGATAGATAGATAGATAGATAGATAGATAGATAAACATGCACATTATAGACTGGTATATATGTATGTGTACGGTCCATAGGTACATGCATTTATAAATAAGTACGTTTATACACTGTGTATATTCATTATAATTTGTCTATAAAGCGTTACACACACACACACACACACAAAGCTCATCTATTTATCTATTTCTGAACGATCGTTCTAAGAGCGCATACATTGTTCATATTTATTTATTTATTTTTCTTCTTTTCGTGTTCTTTTTTACACATACCTGGATCCATTAACCGTGTTGTTAGTAAAAATCAAAGAGGTGTCGATAACGGTGGGTCCACACGGTATGGTCAGGAGGTTTTCGGTCGAGTCGATGCTCGTCAGGGTGCTGTTACTGACGGAGGACACGCTGCTCGAGTACTGCAGATTGCTGTGCATTCTCGTGCGCACGCCGCGATGTCGGGCAGGTGACGGTGGGCTGCTAGCTGGCTGGCGCAGACGAGCGAAGCCCTTGTGCACCTACAGAGACTCACCTAGTCTGTGGAGCTGGCGGCGTGTGCCGGGGTCTATTTATAGGTTTCAACGTGTACAGTCACCACGCTTGCAGAGGATACATATTTGCATCAAACGGTTTCGGATTTCGCTCCCAGCCATTTCGCCTTCACACGGTGTAGCACTGACACTGCGGTGCAGGTTGAGACGGATTACAAGTGAGATGGGTGTGGACCAGTAAATTATCTGCAAACCTTTAATCTTCCATCTAACTCACCTCCAGTTATGACAGATTAAACACCATTTAACTCCTTCTGCTAATTCAAGAAGTGTTTGGCTTTCCTCAAAAAAAAAGTTATTTTCCTCCAGACTGCACATTTCCTAACAGCTCTAAGTGGGACCTACGACAGAAGGCTCAATTTAGGCCACACACAACAGACAGCAGGTCAGGATAATCCACTTGAGGTCGACCTCATACGTGCCAAGTGTGCTCTGTACGGCTGCGATCATTCATTCAGCTCTCAAAATGTTTGGCAGATGGGACCCGGCGGCGGCAGCAGCACCAGACGCCCCCAAAACGAGTTTCTATTCCATCCTCATACCTTTCCACTTCAGGTCGTAAACTCTTTTCTCTCTCCAGCATTGCAATTATGAGTTTTCCCCACTCCTTCTCCACATCATTGGGATGGTATCCTTGTGGCAGCTTAATCCGACCAAATTCAATCCAGGGCTTTTTGGGGTACACCAAAGGAAAAAAGGAAAACCGAATCTTCAGCAATGGAGGAAAGCTGGCGTCAGAACAGTTATGCAGAACATGCCAAAAGGTACATACCTCTAGTAGTCGGTAGAGATGTTTAATTCTTGCTTTTTCATTCTCTTTCAATGGGATTTCCGATTCTTTAAACTTCAGGTACTGATTGTAAAGTGCCTGGAAAGGGAAAGGCAACAAAATATGGGGAACGGTTCCGAGTTTTATTTATATAGAGGGATGTTTTAAATACAGGGTGTGGCTATCGCACCAAAAAGGCGCCCCATCCCTGTGCAAACGGCGTAACTTCATCTTCTACAACACCCTGCGCATCATTCTTGCCAGTCTCTCCAGTGGCTAATGAAAGCTCTTACTGCTCAGCGTCACATTAGCGGAAAAAAGCCTTCAGGCGGGAAGGTGAAAAAGACTCCACGAGCCTACCATTTAAAAAGCGCCTTTCTAGGACTACAGAGCTGCGGGGGCTCATGGAGACCTCCAGGACTGCGAATAGCAGGGCAAATAAAAGGAACAGTTAAAGTCTTTAAACTGCACAGCACCGTCACTCTGGGCAGTTAGGCGGTGCCGCACATCGACTCGACACGCTCAAAATGTCTTCTCGAGCACCTGCTTAACTGCGCGAAACAAGAACCGGCGTTTGCGCATCACTTTTACAATTTAATGATGCATGTGCTCGTGTCATTTTATTTGATATCGACTACTACTTACAACAACTGAAACGTGCTACGTGCTATAGATCATCTGCATGTAACAAAGAAATGACATCTCACTTTAATTTACGTGCAAATATAACGGAAAATATGTTGGGATATGCGGAAAACAAAACGCCGGCACCAAATACACACTCGAGGAGAATCGGGTCGTCTCCTTTTTAGGACCATCTTGGAGACAAACTCCTGTTCTGCCCTATGGTGACATTACTGTCACTGCAGTCCCCGCCAAGTCTCACTTTTTACACAGCATAAGCAAATAGCCATTAGGAATGGGAGACTCCAAAAAGACAGGCTTTACGACAAGGCTGGCCGGCTAAAAAGGGGATTTATTCAGAACTTAAAAATCTGGATTATTAATAATAATAATACGATATTTATATAGCGCCTTTCCCAAGCTCAAAGCACTTAATACAACCGTTTATTTTGGGTAGGCAAAAAACTACTATTCAAAGCCGGCTGGCTGACTAACAAGAGGATTTATTCAGAATTTAAGAATCTGGATTATTATTGTTATTATTATTATTATTATTATTATTATTATTATTATTATTATTAACAATAATATATTTGTATAGCGCCTTTCCCAAGCATAAAGCACTTAATTTAGCCATTATAAGTAACTAATAGTCAAAGCTTTTTTTACATGATAGAAAACTATTTAAAATGACATAACAATTGAATAATAACTCATCATTGCTAATTGCGTACTTAATAAATGGGTTATAGAATGAAAGTAGCTCGTTTACAATGGATACCTAAACAAAAGTGTACTCAGCACTATAATACACGAATGTTCCTAACATTATATAACATACTGTTATATTTAAAGGCTAAGGAATCAACATTTTTTAGCATAATAATATTTTAACATAGTAAACGACAACATAAATGTTATTTTGGATATGCAGCAATAAAGAAGATGGAGAATCAGGTGGTAAAACATTATTAAACATTATTATCAACCTCCAAACATCAGCAACATTGTTAAACATTTGTTACATTGTTATTAACATTATTGCCACATTTTGAACATTGTTAACATTATGAAACATTGTTACCATGTTATTAAACATTATTATTAACATAATTAAACATCATTGTCACGTTCCATACATTAGTAACATTATTAAACATTGTTAGCACATTATTAAACAATAATGTTATTAAATATTATAGTAACACACGTTATTATTAACTTTATTATTAACAAGCTGATGAAGAAGGCAGGCACAGTTATGGGATGCCCCCTGGACCTGCTGGAGGTGGTAGAGAATGGCCATTATGAACAATGCTGCACACCCACCTGGTGACATTCTGTGACAAGAGCTTGAATTACTGGCAGTACTCAGTTTATGGTGGTCACTACCATGTGATCAAGAAGTTGGGGCAGTAAGCTGTGTAAAGTCGGTGAGTTAGAAGTAATTTGTGGAGATGAGGGACTTACTTTAAGTTCTACAGGACTGTTAGGATATGTTCTGTCAGACATGACGGTCACGTGGTGTTTGATCCACTGGCTGAGGTAATTGACCATGTTTTGGTATTCCACCCACTTGATATCGACGTCCTATAAAAAGAGCAAAATGAAGAACTTGAAACTTTCAATAGATCATGTTAATACAATGCAACATTTTCAAATTGGGGGGGGGGGGGCAGTTTCATCAGCTCTAGGGGTAATGAAGGGGCCAACTCTGGAGAGACCACCAGTTCATTCCATCACACACACACAGACACAATGGGCACAATTTGGAGTCACCAATCCACCACTTGTTTTGTCAAAAAACTGGTTTAAAGATTATGCATGAAGGGGTTAATCACACACACACACACACACACACGATTCCAGAAATGTTGGGACCAAATGGAAAATGCTAAACAAAACACAAAGGAGTGGTCTGTAAGCTGACGTGGTCTTGTATTCAAACACAAACTGTATAAAGACAAGGCCTTTAATGCTTGACCTAATCAACTGCATTGCTTTTTATTATTATTATTTTATTATCACGCTTTATATTAACTTCACCTGATGTTTGTTGTTGGGTACAAATCTTGTAATTGATATTTAACCCACTTCCTATTGTCCAAATGACTTGAAATTTTGCACACTTACTCACTTCTGATGACAATACATGAATCAATAATCAGTTTCACTAATTGATCAATTAATCCATGTTAATTAAGAAATTAACTTTTTATATAAAGAATAGTTCAAGATTCCACCAATAGATGGCAAAAGGAAGCGTTAAAATAGTGATTACAAAATTATACTAAAACAAACCCAAGACTGAAAAGTTGAAAACTATATATATATATATATATATATATATATATATATATATATATACTTTTTAAAATCCACACTTATATTGTTAAAAAGTGTACTAAAAGTAAAAATAAATCTCTCGTACATCACTCGTAAAATAAAAGCGTGGGCGCTTTTTATCAGTCATCATTCAACCTTTTATTTTATGAGTTATGTACAATAGAGGCGGCATGGTGGCGCAGTAGGTAGCACTGCTGGCTCGCAGTTAGGAGACCCGGGTTTCCTCCCACAGTCCAAAGACATGCAGGTTAGGTGTATTGGGGATTCTGAATTGTCCCTAGTGTGTGCTTGGTGTGTGTGTGTGCCCTGCAGTGGGCTGGCACCCTGCCCGGGGTTTGTTTCCTGCCTTGCGCCCTGTGTTGGCTGGGATTGGCTCCAGCAGGCCCCCGTGACCCTGTAGTTAGGATATAGCGGGTTGGATAATGGATGAATGAGAGACTTATTTTTTGTACACTTTTTAAATTAATATAAGTGTCATTTTAAAAAAGTATTTTATATATATATATATTATTGAAGACACAATTTTCTTCAGAAATCGCTGCCTGCAACACCTTCCATAAAAGTTGGGACCGGGTTAGTTTGGGACTAATGACGATGTGACAAGTTGACATAACAAGCGAAGCCATCATGATCAAGTATGCAAGAAGCCTCCAAAAATGGCCAAGTCCTTCAAGGGCAAGGATGGAGTGAGGCTCGCCAGTTATCAGGGAACAATTCAACACTTTGAGGACGAAGTTCCCCAGAGACAAGCTGGTAGAATTTTAGGCATTGAACTCCCTTTACAGTGCCGCACATAATGAAAAGACTGAAGAAAGTCAGTCAAAGTCTCATAAAGGGCACGGCTTACAAGCGCTTGTGAATGCGTGGGATCTCCGCCGTCTCAAAAACCGTCATACGTCTGTAATGGATATCAAGACCTGGGCGTGGGAATGGAAAGCAGGGTTCACATCCCCGGGTGGTCCCTTACATGGTGTTTAAATGTTCTCCCTATGTCTGTGTGGGTTTCTTCCCAGCATCCGAAGACATACAGGTGAAGTGGACTTGCAACGCTAAACTGGCCATTTGATGTATGTGTTTGCCCTGAGACGGACTGGCACCCTGCACAGGGTTTGTTCCTGCCTTGTGCCCTGTGCTAGCTGGGATAGGCCCCAGCACCCCCTAGCAACCACATGGCCCTGGTAAGGAAGACTAAGGTGACATTAGTAAACCTTTATCAGGCAACAGTGACAAGTTAAGGCATTTCAATGCCAAGCAAAAGCCAAACATCAACATCGTGCACTAGCAACGCTAACTTCTTTGAGCTCGGTGTCATCTGACATGGACCATAGCGGGGATGGGGGTCATGTTTTGTGGTCTGACAAGTCAGCACTTCGGAAAAAACAGCCAATGTGGAAAAGGACCAAACCAATCAAGTTACCCGCATCTGTCATGGTAATAATAATGAATAATAATTCTTTGCATTTATATAGGGTGGTCCAGATCTAATCATGCAATTTTCATTACACTATAACTTATTAAGTTTATTACATAGAAAATCACACGAATAATCCCGGACCTTTGAGAAGTGTGTGAACTGACGACATGAAGAATCGTCTTCGTGCCGAACTGGAATCGTCCCCGCATAAACCAAAGTCATCCAGATGATCTGGATCTGCATTATTAGATCTGGACCACCCTGTATAATGCTTTTCTCACCACTCAAAGCGCTCAGCAATTGCAGGTTAAGGGCCTCGCTCAAGGGCCCAACGGAGCAGAGTCCCTATTGGAATTTACGGGATTCGAACCAGCAAACCTCTGATTACTAGTGATGAGTGAGCACCAAAGTGTTCGGGTGTTCAGTCCGAACACATCGCGATGTTCGTGTGCAGTATAATGTAAGTTAATGGGAGACAACCAGGCACCCTCTGGTCTGAAGAGGGGAGGGGGCCTGGTCCATTGGAAAAGGTCAGAAAGTGAAAGAAACTCCATCCAAATGGACCGGGAACAGCATGGGGATGATGTCTGGATGCATCTTGGACTCCCAAGTCGCTGCTGGGAACCAGTTTCTCTGAATTGTACGCCACAGTTGTACACAGACTGACAAAAACACGCCCAAAACCCCCCAAAAAAAACAATTTTACAGGAAAAATGACCCTCTAAAACATTATATGCCAGTGCCTGCAGGTGAGCTGACGCTCTAAAACATTATATGACAGTGCCTGCATATATAGCACCTGATGACCTGTGATGTGCACCTGACGTGGCTACTGGCATTAGAGTGAGGGCAGTACTTACCTGCCCCTTGATTGGCTGTCTCCAACCCGCGAAACGTGCGGGGCAGAGACTCGTTCGAGTAGCGCCATGCTCCGAGCATAGCGATGCTCAAGCCGAACACATGCTCACTCATCACTATTTATTACCAGTGCAAATCTCAAGCCTCAGAGCCACCACTTCTATGGTGTGATGGTGGGGTAGGGTGGGGGGGTTCAGTGCCTATGGCACCTGTAAATGCGCCGTTAATGCTGAAAGACTGATAGAAATTTTAGAGAGACACATGCTGCCTTTCAGATGCCGTCTTTTCCAGAGACGTCCCTGCATTTTCCAGCAGGACAACGCCAGGCAGCATTTTGCCCAGATAACGAGTGCATGGCTACCTAAATATGAGCCTGGCAGTCCTGAGCTGTGGGGCGCATGATGAAGTGAAGGCTCAGTGGAGGTATGTAATGAACTGCCGAGATGAGTGGGGGCGCTGGTGCTAACCCTTTCTTCTTTCTTTTCCCAATGCCGCCCAGAGATGGTGATTAACTCCACCCCTTCCGGTTCAGCCGCCATAAAGTCCCAGACATCCTGGAGGGAGGCGCCATTTACTGGCCTGAGCAACCGCCGGACGGAGCTCCGCTAGACACGACTGCAAATCAGACTCTTTTGTTAGTTATGTTCCACATACGGGACACACACCTAACACAGCTATTTCTTTTTCTTTGCTCCCCTTTAGTCTGCAGACAATAAAAAGGATGACCCCGTTGACACCCAAATTTCCTTTGCCATCTGTAAGACCTGCCATTCCCCTACCCGGCCATGACAGCAACAGTGGAACTGTACAACTGAAGACCTGCATGATGGATGAAAGCAGGAAAAGCCTGCTGGGTAAACGTGCCCACCCAACGTGCATCTTCAGTGCCTAAATGCTTAATGAGTGTTATTAAAAGTTACGGCAGAGCGGCTTTTTTTGGAGCACATCACACTCATCAGATCTGACACAAGTGTATATTTTCAAAATAAATAAATTCAAGAGATAAAGCACCCTATGATGTGCTCTTATAGTGTTTCCAGTGTAGAGACTTTACAGGTCACTCCTTTTTGTTTTTAATCAGCGTTTTCCATAGTGTCCCATACTTTTTTTTTTTTTGGAATTGGGGTTTGGAATGTCTGGCACCGGCTCAATTAAGAACAAAGAGCCAAAACATCTTCAGTCTGAAATTGGATGAAAGACAGTTTCTTCAGAGGTGATGTCACCTTCCAAGATCAGAGGCCTTCCCCGTCATTCCACTCTTACTAACGCTCAGTCCCATGAAATCCCGGAAGCGGCACAAAAGAATGAGCTCATTGTTTGGCCCTTCTAGATCGGATCACAGCTAAAGTGTCATGCGCACTGTGAAGCGGGCCCACCCTGTGAAGAAGAGCCACCTTGGCAGTCAGAAGCCCAATTGGTCACTTGGACTGTCCGATTTCCCCTTTCGCTCCAAGGGGCAAAGACAGCTACTTTTGAACACTGCATGTGGAGTTGAGGAACTGGGAGCCCAATGGTACTGTAGCTGGGAGGAACTGGAAACACTTGATTTTGAAAGCAATTCTTTCAGTAAGGCCTTCACGCATGTCACATTGAATCATCTTGTGGCAGTGCCATTGCAGAAGGCTAAGATTGTATTTAAAAATGATTTTAAGGAAATCAACCCAGCAGAGGACTATTTTATATAGCGCCTTTTACACTGTTACTAGTTACATTCGAACTACTGTGTGCACTGAGGTGTCACCCACTGCACCGCTGCACTCAGGTCTTAATTTGGGATCCTGAGGTGGTTTGTCATGTGGTGGGTGTGGTAACACACTGTATCAGTGTAGGGGTAGGGTAGGGGGCATTGCAGCACCCCAAACCCCAGACACAATCTCACAGATACAAGTCTCAGGTTGAATTAACAATTCGTCACCCTTACAAAGGCATCTTAATAACAACTACACAAACACAACTCTTTTCTTCTTCTTCTTTCTCTTTTTTTCTCCATGTTTCCTCACAGACTGCCTTTGTCCTTCATCCACCTGACTCTGACTCGCCTTCCTCCATGGCACTTACACACTAGACTGCCTTTGTGAACAACACAAGTGAGGGTTTAAGGGGGCGTCACGCAGACGTCTCTCCACCTCAGACAGGTGACTCAGGGTTAGGAGTGGAGGACGGACAATGCACCTCTGGAGTGGAGGATCTGATGGGGAAGATAAGCCGGACTTATAAAAGTCATTGCAGAATAATATGAGACCTGGCTGATATGGTCCTGTTCAGGTGCTCCAAAATGACCGCAGCACGTTATCTGTAGGCTGCTCTGATACCACAGTGCGGCAGACAACAACGGATTTCACAGTTTGCGCTATTTAGAAATGCTTGTTCGATAAGGCTTTCTTTCTTTCTTTCTTTCTTTCTTTCTTTCTTTCTTTCTGTCTAAAATTGAAGGCCTTTTTATTTACTTTGACGATCTTTTTAATTAAAGACACTATATACCTATTCCTTTCTTTCTTTTTTTTTCTTTTTTTCACAGTTGAAGGCTTTATTTGCTTTGAGTTTTGCTTATCATGGAAGGCACTACAAAATGATGTTTTACTTTCTTTCAAAAGTTGAATGCATTATCCATCCATCCATTATCCAACCCACTATATCCTAACTGCAGGGTCACGGGGGCCTGTTGGAGCCAATCCCAGCCAACACAGGGCGCAAGGCAGGAAACAAACGGCAGGCAGGGTGCCAGCCCACCACAGTGAATGCATTATACACTTTGAATATTACGTGAATGGAAAGGCACTATATAACAATTACCTTTCTTTCCTTTCATTGACTGATGCTTTCCTTTTTTCTTTCTTTAAAGTTACATTTTTTGTTATTTACTTTGAGTCTTGCTTATCATTAAAAGCAATATAAAACAATCTTTCTTTTTCGAAAGTTGAAAGCCTTGTTATTTACTTTGACCATCTTTTTAATGAAAGGCACTATACAACTATTTTCTTTCTTTCTTTCTTTCTTTCTTTCTTTCTTTCCACAGTTGAGGCTTTATTAGTTAGAGTTTTGCTTATCATGAAAGGCACTATATAACAATTGCCTTTCTTTCCTTTCATTGAGTGATGCTTATTATGAAAGGCACTCTCTAACAATTTCATTTTTTCCTTTTTCTTTCTTTATAAAGTTGAATTTATTCGTTATTTACTTTGATTCTTGCTTATCATAAAAAGCAATATAAAACAATCTTTCTTTCTAAAGTTGAAGGCCTTGTTATTTACTATGACCATCTTTTCAATAAAAGGCACTATACAACTATTTTCTTTCTTTCTTTCTTTCCAAAGTTGAGGCTTTATTAGCTTCGAGATTTGCTTATCATGAAAGGCACTATATAACAGATAGATAGATAGATAGATAGATACTTTATTAATCCCAAGGGGAAATTCACAATCCCAAGGGATTAATAACAGTTACCTTTCTTTCCTTTCATTGAGTGTTTTGTTATTTCATTGAGTGGTGCTTATTATGAAAGGCACTATATAATGATTTCTTTCTTTCATGTTTAAATGCTTCATGTACTTTGAGTTTGCTTTAGTGTAATGCAATATATAACAATTCCCTTTCATTCTTTCTTTTTCTCTTTCTTTCTTTCTTCCTTTCTTCCTTCCTTCCTTCCCTCCCTCCCTGTTGGAGCCACATATTCAACTGACCTGTGTGAACAATTCTGAAACTGAGAAGAGAAAGGAATTCCATTGCCCTAGGATCTGACAAACCAAAATGAAAATATACATATACACATATATATATCTATCTATCGTTTTGAAATGTTACAAGGATCGCTCTCGGCGTGGCCAGAGTGTGCCTTAGCGGGGGCCAAGTGAAATTCAAATCGGTCTGCAAAAAAAAGAAAGCAGGCGCTGCAGAAGAAGCTCTGCTCCCATCACAAGTCCCTACATGTGTAGTCTTTCACACCCACACGTCCATTTAGGAGATTCTGATGCCAAGAGCTGCTCATGCCAAAAGAAAAAAGAGGCTCATCCTTTTCACAACTAAAGCATGAAAAGCTAAAAGGGAAACGAGGACGACGACACAACTGTGTGACGGATTAGATGTTCACGTGAAACCTCCACAAAGAGCGGTGGAGTGCCTGCCTAAGTCCTGAAATGCTCCTCAAATCCGGGATGAGCAAACGTGTCATGTCTTGGGTGTTAAAAAAAAAGAACGGTACTCTTACAGATGTGGACATGTGTGTTGGTACCGCTCCACAAAGAAAGACAACCCCACAATTGTCTCACAAGTTACTTGAAACTGACAACAGTCATCGGCACCCATCATTGTTTATTCCACATTCAACAAATATCTGACTTTGCTTTCAAGTTTTGATTCAACAAAAATTTCAAATAAGAACACAAATGGACAAACATTGATGGGATCCTTCGCCTCATATTGGGTGGCACAACCTTTAGAGTCTGCAGTTCCTGCCCAGAAGTGATTCCTGGAGCTCTCAGTGAGACTTCTGTCCACAGGGCCCACTTGTCCTGAGCAAACTGCTCCAGCTAGGTCAGGTTTGAAGGGGGGGCCGACAGGGCCAGATTAAGACCTTTAGAGGCCCTAAGCACTGTTGGTGCCCCCATATATCTAAGCTGCACTCACTCTCAGTGGACAACTGGACGGGACGGGTGACATAACCAAGACAAGACCTGCCAGCTGAGCCTCGGTGGACTGTATGGCAGTCAGCAGAATCTCATTTTGTGCTATTCCCAAGATTAACCTCTGTTATTATTATTTTATTATTGTGTATATATAAATATATATATATATACATCCATTATCCAACCAGCTATATCCTAACTACAGGGTCACGGGGGTCTGCTGGAGCCAATTTCCAGCCAACACGGGGCGCAAGGCAGGAAACAACCCCTGGGCAGGGCACCAGCCCACCTTCTTCTTCTTTTTCTTCTTCTTCTTCTTCTTTTGGCTTATCCCATTAGGGGTCGCCACAGCAGATCATCTTCTTCCATCTCTTCCTATCCTCGTCATCTTCCTCTGTCACACCCATCACCTGCATGTCCTCTCTCACCACATCCATAAACCTTCTCTTAGGCCTTCCTCTTCTCCTCTTGCCTGGCCACTCTATCCTTAGCATCCTTCACCCAATATACCCCTCATCTCTCCTCTGCACATGTCCAAACTAACACAATCTCGCCCCTCTGACTTTGTCTCCAAACCGTCCCACCTGAGCCAACCCTCTAATGTCCTCATTTCTAATCCTGTCCATCCTCGTCACACCCAATGCAAATCTGAACATTTTTAACTCTGCCAACTCCAGCTCTGTCTCCTGCTTTCTGGTCCAGTTGCAATGTCTGTCTTTCCAAAAGATGGTGCATCACAAGCATTTTTAGTAATAAAATACATTGCATCTGTCATTCTAAACGATGGTGCATCACAAGCAATAACACTGCTTTTATGAATGCCATACTAAATTGTGTATCACAGAGACATGTGCATTAAATCTGTCATTCAAACAGAAGGCACATCAAAAACATTTCTAGCAAATGAAATGCATGGCATTTGTCACTCTAACTGATGGTGCATCACAAACATTTGTAGTAGTAAAATGCATGGCATTTGTCATTCCAACACATGGTACATTACAAACATTAACACTATTTTTACGAATTCCATGTCAAATGGCATATAGCAGAGACATATGCACTGCATTTGTCATTCCCACAGATGGCACATCACAAACGTTAACACTGTTTTTACAAATTCCATATCAAATGGTATATACCAGAGACACATGCATTGCATTTGTCTTTTCAACAGATGGCACATCACAAACATTAACACTGCGTTTATGATTGCCATACTAAATGGCTTATCACAGAGACATGGACAATGCATGGTTGATTACTTAGATTTCAACCCATCTTAGATGGGTAGCACAGCTAGCAACTAAAAAAATGACAAAAACAACAATAAAACAAGAAATAAGCACAGCCCTGGGAGAAAGTCCTCTCTGTGACAGTCACATTAAATTGGAATATTATTATTTAAATCAAAGAAACTTACGTTGGCGTTAATGCCTTCTGAGCCTTCGAGAACTTTGGGAAAGACATCATATAGCGTGGACACATACGTTATGACTGATTTCTCATCAGGTGATTGCACATCGACATCTGAGAGAAAGAAAACAATCGTTATATAAAACAAACATTCATAAAAATCAAACATGTTGACATTTTATTAAGTTGCCAATTCTCCTTATAAACTTGCTATTCAAATGTCATATGTGATATGTGAGGAAACCTGCAAAACACAGAGAAAAACCACGAGGTGAGGCACATAAAGACATGTCCTGGAATAGCATTTGAACCCAGATGAGCTACCCCCTGAGCCACTGTGCTGTTCTTCAATTCTGTAAGGTTTGGATTCCATTTGGTGCATTTAAATGTTGACACCAATGTGCGGTTTCAGCAAGAGAAAGCGAAAAAAAGTTTAGCAACAGGATTAGAAGATGAAACTTTACCAAAAATTCAAACTAATCTGCCGCCAACCCAAGATCGTTAAACAAAAATCAAGCACCAGAATGCCAACATGAAGTCTGTTAACCTGGCAGAGTATTATCTCAAAGGGTCTCACGCCAAACACTATTTTTAATCCAAGTTCAGATGAGTTGCAAATGAATGTGTCACTCTTTATACAGTCAGGCCAATGATGTTATGCAGTGTGTCCCACGTTCCTGTGGGATTATGGGATTGATTTGTGTGGCAATAGCTGATGCGAACAGTACCTGCTGTGCCCGAAAACAGACAAAATGTCATTGCAGGAAAACATTAAAAATACAAAACTCACTCAGGAAAACAGCTAGAAAAACATAAACCTCAAAATCTGATTGCTTGGGTTAGAAAACCCCTATTTATTCAAGTAGATGACCCCAAAAGATCCTAGGGAAGGCAGAAAAAAGAAACTAATAAAAAAACATCAAACACACCCATGAGCAGATACCACTGGTATGGGATTTGTAAAAACAGCACTAATGTTTGTGGTGCACCATCTCTTGGAATGAAAAATGCAATGAATATGTCTCTGTTATATGCCATTTGGTATGGGACTTATAAAAATAGCACTAATGCTTGTGATGCCCCGTCTGTTGGAATGACAAATGCAATGCATGTCTTTGTGATATGCCATTTGGTATTTGCAGCTCACAGACACTTCCCATCCAATCTAAAGAAGCTTGCGAGAATCTAAATTAATTAAATAAATTGTCCAAATCCAGGTGTGCAAAGCGTCTACAGACTTTCCAAAAGACTGAAAGCCGGAATTGCTGCAAAAGGGGGCTTCTACAGAGTACTGAATGGAGGGTCTGAATACTC
This sequence comes from Polypterus senegalus, assembly GCF_016835505.1. NCBI lineage: Eukaryota > Metazoa > Chordata > Cladistia > Polypteriformes > Polypteridae > Polypterus > Polypterus senegalus. The sequence goes on from NC_053169.1 coordinate 8,888,334, forward strand.
CCAGGAATGACAGATTTCAATTTTCAGTTTTTAACAAAATTGCAAACCTTTCTGAAAACATTCTGTCACTTTGTCATTATGGGTTACTGAGTGCAGATTAATAGGCAAAAATGGCAAATGTATCAATTTTAAATTAAATCTACAACACAATGAAGTGTGACGAAAACAAAGGGCCTTAATAACTTCTAAATCCACTGTATTGATTTATTTATTTGTTTGTTTGTTTGTCAGATGTTCCAAAGAGTCATGCAGCTTATAAACTCCATTATACCCTGTAGACTTGCCTGGCTTGACTTGACAGGAAGACCACCAAAGTCGAGGCCAGAGACTCTCACGTGGGCCACAACAATTTATGGCTTTGTTGAGGATGTCACCTGCTACTCCATCGGGCCAAAGTCACAAATTAAATCAAAGCTTAAATTACTGTTTAAATTAAGACTTTCATTCATTTCTGCACCGAGGGTCCCAAATTCTGACACAGAAGTTGCCAACCCAAGGCACAGACTATTTCAGATTTTTCTTAATTTTTTGATGAGACTCCAACCACTCACAATGCAGCAGCAAGAAACGTAACTAGAAACAGGAAATCCTGAGCACATCACACCGGTCTTAGCACTGTGCCTTTTCAAGGCATGTGCAGTGTGCGCTACATTTTATATTGCAATCCGCAACACTCAAGAGTGATCATCTTAATTTCACATAAACGGCTGCCATTTCAGGCAGAGCCAATCAGTAAAGGGCAGAATGTCAGGTTAAGTTAAACGCCCTCCTGAACAGATGAGTTTTCATTTGTTTTTTAAAAGAATGAATGGCACCAGCTGATGTCATCAATTTCGGAGGTCACTCCAAAGTCTGGACGCTATACAGCTGACGACAGGTTAGTGTGGGGAACAACAAGATGGCAAGAATCAGAGGACCGCAGTGGGCAAAGAGGAGCAAAGCAATGGAGAAGCTCACTGATGTAGTCTGATCCGAGGCCATTTAAAGTTTTGTAGGTTATTAATAGACTTTTATATTCAATCCTTTAAGACACGGGGAGCCAGTGGAGGCGAAGCAGGATGGCTGTGATGTGCTCGCTGTTGCTGTTTCGTGTGAAGACTCTCGCAGCAGACTTTTGAATTCCCGCATACAGGACACACCCTTAAAGAGCAATATGTCTTGCATTATCCTTTTCGTTATCCACAGACGATAAAATGGGATGACCTGGTTGGCGTATACCAAAATTTCTTCTTGCTGATTGCACCCGGCCACAAATATTGATTTGTCTAGTTAACATTTTTTCTGTGATTATGCTTTCTTTAATTCTTTTATTTATATCTCTTGTATTTCTGTGTGTAAATGAACACTCTTTCATGTCCTTTGTGTTCTGTGGGGTGAAGCCGCCAGGAGACAGGGTCCAACCAGGCATCAAATGGGGGTCGGTTGTTGTGGCCTGCACAACCCCAAGTCTGTCTGATCATTTTCACCTATTGGCTTATTCTTTATTAGAAGAGGTGTAATTACTGGCACAAAATGTGGTCCAAAAATTTGAAGTTTTTCCGGGTCAAGAAACCACCAAAAAATTGCACGGAACTCCACAAAGCTTGATGTCTTTTTGTGACCCCCATTGGGCACCACCGAGCCCCAACTTCCAGACATAACTACACAAAAACGATCCCGGGTGCAAATAAGTGTTTTTTTATTTAGAGAAATACCAAATGACTGACTGACGTTTACCAGGTTTCTTCCTATTGATCCAGCTCCTCTACTGACTGGGCTGAGATCGAGTGGCTTCTTATATCTACGACCCGGGAGTAGTTCTGGGTCTAGGGCAAGGCCCATTGGAAGCACATTCAGGTTGACTGGAAGTCCCTGTAAGTAGGAAATATAAATCCTAACAGATCCCCCAGGTGGCCAGCACAGAACCCAGCAGGGCTGTACAACAGGACTACAGATCCCAGCATGCCTTGTGGATGTCTGTGTGGGAATCCCAACCCTTGGATACTGCCATCTGGTGGATTGGAGGAAAAAATGTTCAGCAGTGTTTATCTCCCCTGGTCCATCTAAGGATCGTTGTTCAACCCCAATTGGGATGCCAGTCCACATGTGCCACCCATTACACTCACATAACTGGACATTAAGATGATATCATATGTGGGGGTTTGCTCATACCAGCAAGTCATAAGGTGCTAAACAACACAATAAAATGAAGAATTCTAAAACACAACAAAACACAACTCCTACTGACCTTCGGGATCCAGGAGCCTGGCCACTCCAAGCTGTTCAGCGACATTGAAGGCTTGTTCCAAATTAATTCGGCTGCACTGACTTGCAACCATGTTCATGTCAATCAGGTCCGGCCTACAAAGAAAGAAACATTTAAAATAATGAGAAAATTCAAAACTTTGAAGAATTTATCAACTTTGACCTGAGATCAATTCATCAAACGGCTTGCTTGCCAAACTGTTGCCAGGGCAAGGGCATCACCAGGATGACACAGTGAACAGAAACGTCAGCCATTATTAGCAGAGACAATATGGCGCTGGCAACGAGAGGGCAAAGTTGGCCATGGCTGGTCCCAAACCCAGATGAGGAATGAGGAAGGCATGAGACCACTTAGCCCAGTTAGAAAAAAAAAAAAAACCTGAAAGAATGAAGGTGCACCAACAATGAGTTTGTATGGAGCATTTTTTTTTCAGAATTCTGGCATAACTGAATAAAAAATGAATAACAGCTTCCATAAGATAACAAGATACTCTACTTGGTCCTTGATTTTTGTTATTGTCACTGAAACGTGTTTAAAAAGCCCCTTTTTTGATAGCAGTTTGATCTCCGTGGCAAACAGAGTTGGCCCTCCGCGTCTGCAGGTTCCACATTTGAGGATTTAACTAACCGCGGATATAAAATATAAAAAAAAAAAAAAATCATTCCAGAAAGTTCCAAAAAGCAAAGCCTGAATTTGTGCCACACTGAACACTATGCTGAATTTATGCAAATTATCCTGCAGAAAGCCAGTTTGGGGAGAGGACCTCCACTCTCGCCCCCTTGAGTGTCAGCTAACGATCCTTTCACTGTTTCATCTACATAAGCCTTCTTACGATTTTAACTTCCACTATGGTCAAGTTTGATCACCATCTTGGTGCTGTGCTCACCAGTCATCATCTCAATTCCCCCTTGGAAAATCGTCAACTGGGATGGGGGTTGATTTGCCCTCAGAGCATTGCTAGCGATTTTCATTGAGATCCCCCTTAGAGAATCACAGATGCGAGTCGTAGCGGAGCAATGACATTTGACAGATTAAGGCAGGGCTAGCGCGATGACCTCACTAAACCATCCAATCAGCAGCGATGGGCTGAGCATACAAAGTGCAGGGACATAATCAGTGCAAGTTCAAAGGCTAAGAAGGAGAGTAAAGTGCTTATCTCTCAACAAGAAATTTCAAATCTTAATAATAATAATAATTCTTTGCATTTATACAGCGTTTTTCTCACCACTCAAAGCGCTCAGCAATTGCAGGTTAAGGGCCTTGCTCAAGGGCCCAACAGAGCAGAGTCCATTTTGGCATTTACAGGATTCAAACCAGCAACCTTCCGATTGCCAGTACAGATCCCTAGCCCCGGAGATCTTAGATCTTTTGAAAAGGGGCATGTCGCTTACCGAGGTCAGTAAGGATGAATCAAGTATTCGCACAATAAAGCAGTAAGATGCTGAAATTCATAGAGGTATTAGTAGTGCTACTAGTGCTGTTATAAGTTATCCAGGGATGATTTAAAGAAATGCTGTGTCATTTAATATAAGGGACTTGAGCTCTGCGGATACCGAGAGACGTCTTCACTCTGGGCTTGGGGGGAACTTAAGGGTACCTGTAATGGTGATGTGGCTTATTCTCCCTTGTTGCTGTATATGATTTGTTGATGACCATGAGAAAGGAAAAAGCCCAAATGAAATGTTGGGGTGTCAGCCGGGTCACCCAGTTTACTTGAAATAATAATCAGAACCAAAATGAAATATGCATGATGGCTTATTAACAACAAGTTATGCTCAGATATTTGCTGTGGTTAGAAGGCTCTAGAGCAGGACTCCATAACTCTGGTCCCGGGAGGGTCCCAATACCTGCAGGTTTTCATTCGAACACTTTTCTTACTTATTGACCTCTTTCTGCTGCTAATTGACGTCTTTTGAATTCATTTTAATCGACTTGCACTTGAAGACTCAGACCCCTTAGTTGTTTCTTTTTCCTTAATTAGCAGCCAAACAATCATTAGATCAAAATGAGCTAAAACAGGACCAGCAAACTGTGTCCATCATACAATATCTGAAAATAAAGACAGGTGAAGGTCTCACAAATGTTGATCTGCTCCGGACCCCCAAAACATTCTACCAGTGCTCTTAGAAAATAAAAAATCAACAATTTCAGAAATGTCTGCCATTGCAAATTAAAAAACGAGTTTAATTAACGATGAGACTCGGCACCTGATTGAGCAACTGGTTGGAGTGAAATTGGTGGAAGTTTGAGGCCCTGACTTAGGTGGTCTTCTGTTGGCTCCCTCACTTCACATTTAATTTCTGTTTGGGTGCCATTTAAGGAAAGAAATGAATTCTTAAAAAAAACAAGTCAATTAAAATGAAAGGAATTAATTAGCAGCAAAAACAGTGCACTAATTAAGAAAAGGGTTAGAATGAAAACATAGCCACTGGGGCCCTCCAGGACCGGTGTTTGAGACCCCTGCACTAGAGAGCGGTCAGGCACTGGGGTCAGGTGGATCTTCCAAACAAGGCACCACCATCCGGGAGTGCCCTGCATTTATAACTTGTGGAAATCAGTTGCCCTCGAAGGGCATTTTCTTGGAGCTCTTGATGTGTGAGGACAATGGTCACTGGCTGGGGACCCCAGGAGCGTAGGGGCCCGCCATGTTTCTGATGTCTATCTGCAGTATGTTTCTGTTTTGCTATCAAAACAGGGGTCACAGTGCACTACTTTGCCAGGGGGGTCTATGATGTTGTTAAGACGCCCTGACTGTGACAGAAGAGTTAGCCAGTTAGCAATCGTGCCCGCTCAGTGTCCCAGGGTGGCATTGCTTACATCTTTGACAAACCCAGACAGTGCCCCTGTGTGGCAGAGGGTATATCAAAAAGTAAAGATAATTTGAAAACGACGCAGTAACCGCAAGGAATAGAAGCTGATGCCATACAGCACGTTTGAACAAGCACATCGCAGCACTCTGCTGTTAGTCTAGTTGGAGCCAAGGTCAAATGAACATGGACGCCCCACTTTGCAATATTGTTGAACGACTGAGTGACGTGCCGTAGTGAGATTTCTTTGGGTGGTGAGAGTGAAACCTGCTGAAATTCGCCAAAGTGAAAACAGTGGGACTCAACAAAAACTTCATGAATGGGTAGTAAGGTTTAAGGTGTGAAAAATGAGTATAACCAATGAAGCTCAAGCTGGTCGACCATCAGCTTCGCCAACACAAGCCCACATTGACATGGCGAATGCCTTCATTAGAGAAGAGCGACAGATTGAGTTGTCCGCTGATGCTGCACAGTTGGATATCCGCTAAGCATCTGCGCATCACATAGTAAATGAGGACTTGGGGTACCATAAAGTTTGCACGAGACGGGAACCCAAACATCTTACTAATCTGAAGAACAAGTGTAACCAACAAAGCTCGATCTGGTTGACCATCAGCATTGCCAACACAAGTCCACATCGACATGGCGAATGCCTTCAATAGAGAAAATCAACAGATTGAGTTGTCCGCTGTTGCTGCACATTTGGATATCCGCTAAGCATCTGCACATCTCATAGTGCACGAGGACTTGGGGTACCATAAAGTTTGCTTAAGACTGCTTAACCCAACAGCTTACTGATCCGCACAAGCCAGTTCAGCTCCCTCTGCCCAAACGTAAGTTGATAAAAAATTATGCAAACCCGCAAAGGAACATCCATGTTGGCTTCAACTAGACTAATGGCAGAGTGCTGTGCTGTGTGTGTTCAAACTACCCATAAGCCACTGCGAACATGTGATATTACATTGCCTTTTGAACCATTTTATTACCACATAATTCTCAACTTGCCTTTACTTCAGGATTTACCCTCGGTCACAGGTGTTGGCATGAGAGACAGTTTAAGGGCTCAGGTGATGGTAATAAGACACCAATCCAGGGGGTGGCGCTGTCTGATAACACTCTCTCTTGTTTCTTCCCTCTGTAGACCGGAAGACTGACAGCTCTCCTCCACTGATGTCACTTCCGGTGTCCACCCACCCAGACCCACCTCTTCCTGCCCAGCAACCATATAACTGGAAGGCCCACCATCTTTGGCAGTCGGAATAGGACTCCGGTCTAAGAAGACTCGTTTTATGCATTTTTTTTTTCTCTATTTCAACTTTATAATAGATGGGGTTGACTGCAAGGTGCCTTAAAACATTTTCATTGTCACCGTGTTTCTATTAATTACCCCTCGTTTATACTGATTTGTGTTTGCTTTGAAAGTCGTCCGGTTTAAGGGGTGCCCGCTTATGTAGAATAATGATTGACTGAAAAGTCTCACAAGCTCTCGAGGACGGCCTTTATTTTACTCCAGCTTGAAAACATTCACTGTGGGCTTTGCCTTTTAATTCCCAAGATTTTTAATGCTTTACACTCGGCTTGACTCCAAGGTCCTGTGTGTAAAACATACATTTAGCGTACCAGGAGGCTGCCAGCAGTTTTCTATTTTCAAATCAATTCCTAAGTATACATTTTCCGTGGCACATGCCTAGGCACAGCCGTGTAACACACCTGCCGCGTTCATGACAGCAACATCTCGCTACATGTATAAAAATGCAAGGCATATTTTAGCAGTCAAAATGAATAACTGATATATTTTTTTTTCCCTTGTGTGAAGTCTTAGCCCTTCCTGATATCCCCGAGACTGATAGGAACAACTCATCAACAGCCAATCAAGCCGACTGCTCGGCCCTGACAGGTGAGAATGCTCAGATAAGCTCCGTGCAACCAGCTGCCACTCCTTAGGGGCACATTTGCTCAAACCACTTTCTCGACCGAGTGTGAGGTTCACAAAGAGGTGGAGTGCTGATATGAAGTGTAATTTCCTCACCTCCATGTGGTATGTCTCAGTCAAACCGCCCGAGCATCGCAGGCGTACATGGTGTCCTTCACGGCCTGCTCCTGAAAGCCGTTCGTCGTCTGATTTTTATGAGTCACAGTTGACAGGGGCATGAAGCCCGCGCCCTCTGGTTCCTCAGTGTCAACGCATTTAGTGCGGTAGGTGGCAGACACCCATGCTAACATCACCCTGGACTGCAAGGAAAAGGATAACAACACCCTGCGGTCCATGGTCACCCAGGGCTGTTTCATGTTCCATGTGACTACAAAATGATAAGAGCATTTTGAATGGTCACAGACCCCAAATGGAGGCTGACGCTTTATTGTCACCCATATTTAATTTTAGTTAAGAGATCTTATTATACTAAAAAAATCGGGATGGTGGTTCTTAAACCTTTTTATCGCATGATCCAATTTTGCCATTTTTAAGTGATTTTATTTAACTTGACTCCTCTGCTTTTTGTTTGTCTGGGTCAAATCTTGCAAATGATTTTAAGCCCACTTTTGGCAAGGCAAATTTCTTCAAATTTTGCATACGTGTTCATTTTCGATGACAATACAATAACCCGCCAAACTGATGCAATTACATAACAAATTTCGCTGTAATCAATGGTTATGCAATTCCAATTAACGCACACACAACAGTGACAGAGAGCATACATGTACAGTGATCCCTCGCTATATCACGCTTCGACTTTCACGGCTGCACTCTATTGCGATTTTTTTCTCATACGCGCTTACGTCACTACGCATGCGTTTTCTGAGAACTTTTATCTAAGCCCTACGATGGCTCCTAAACGTGCTGCTTTTTCTAAGCCTTCTGACAATAAAACTAAGCGCGGAGGAAGATGCTTACTATCCAGGAGAAGGTGAAACTCTTGGATATGATTAAAGATGGCAATACCCTACAAAAGCCTCCTCACGCATATGAAAAGACAGCGCCAGCAACTGCCTATCAAGATGTTCTTCAGCCGCGCACCCAGACACCAACTGCCTACTCCTAGTACTCCTTCAACGAATGAAGACAACAACGCACCTGCTGAAGATACTGCACCACCTCTGAAGACTCTCCTACTGAGGTCGTGCCTTCATAGGTTAGTGGTTGTGTGCAATAAAATGTACAGTACAATAATCTACTATATAAAAGCGTTCAGGATTGTCCTTCCATCCCGTGAGTGCAAAGCGTAGCGGTATTCCACTTATTACAGACTTACTACTTACGGCTTGAGGTACGAAGCGACGCGATGTGAGCAGAGTTCTGGTGCTCTCATCGTTCCCTTGCTTTTGTGCGCGATGCGCTGGAAAAATAGACAAAATGATGTCTCTGGAAATAATTAATGTTGATGGAGTACAAATGCCTCACCGCGTAGTCAATATCAGGGGAGATGGTGCTTGCTTATTCTCATCAATAGCTTATTTAGTGCATGAAACTCCGTCTTTAGCGGTACAGATTCGGGCTGACATTGTACGACTTTGGACAGGCACTTGAGGGGATAAAAAAGCTTTTCATTTTCGGGAGATGTTATGAATGGGCACTTTGATGTTCTCATTCCCTACACTTACATGCCTGATGTACACATGGAGCGCACAAAAATTGAGGATAAAAGTCGGTCGCCTTAAAAGGCGAGTACGCCTAGTAATATATTTGTAACGTCTAATATGTCTTATTTTCTCTTATCTTGTCTAATATATTGGGTAATACGAGTGTAATGGTGACTAAAGGGTGTTATTTCATGTCTAGAGGGCTCTAATAATGTTAAAAAACATATTTAGAAGGTCGTAAGCAGGTTTTCTATACTCAAACAGCGAAAATATTCGATTTATAAATAAAGAATTCTACTTCGTGAAAATTCATTTATCACGGTAGAGTCTGGAACGGATTAACCGTGATAAACGAGGGTTCACTGTATACATATTGTGACAAACGGCCGGCAGCTCATCCTAGCTGACACTTCCAGGCCGATAGATGCCATCTTTCCAGCAGCATGGAGGTGCCCAGGATTCCTGCAGGGCATCATGGGAGATGGAGATCGACTTCACAGCCCTCCTAGGTGCCACTGTGTGACGCTGCAGGGAGACACGGGGATTTTTATTTTCCCTATAGCCCGGAAGAACTTCCAAGTCATGGGGACGGAAGGACAGGAGCACTTCCGGGCTGAAGAAAATTATAAGTCTTCATCTGACTTCCGGGTCAAGGTCTATATAAGGGACTATGCGAGACCCAGCAAACAAGAGATGGCAGGGAGTGGAGGATTGGTGTATTATAGTGTATTGTTATTGTGATTATTGATTTATGGTGGTGGAGGTGCTTTGGGGCACTTTGAATTAAAATACTTCTGGGCACTTTTAAACCAGTGTCTGCATCGGTCTGTTGGGTTTCACGGGGCAACAACGCCCTCAAGCGTCCATCAACTTACAATATATATGAAGTGTGAGTAAGAGTCAACTAAAGGGCCTGAATAATGGCAATTCCACATCTGAGCAAGGGGTGGCGGGGTGCACTAACTGTCCCTCTAAATCCTTTGCAGACCATTCTTGAGAAATCCCACAGGGTTCCAGCAAATCCGATGACATCACTTCCTGTTTTGGCGCCTCTGACAACATCACTTCCCCTTCCGGCCCTGATGACGTTATTTCCTACCCTGGCCTTTAAAGCCGCCATCTTAACTTCACATAATCAGTTCTGTTTTGGAGTTTGGAAAGTATCTCTTGAAAGATACCCTTTTGCAGCCAGGATATATTACACGGGTGGCTGCCCCAAACCTTTATAATGTCTTTTCGTCATTCTTGTGACAGAAGCATACAAGTGAGAGACACGTCAGATTGCCCCCACAGTGAGTGGAGTGGGTCAAGACGCGTGCCAACTTTACTTGTGTGCTCTTGCAAAGGAGTAGCCTAGATGATCACGGCGAGGAAGTACTGGCGTAAGCCAGAGGGGACTGGGCGGTATCATGGTCTGGAATCCCTACAGATTTTATTTTTTCTCCAGCCGTCTGGAGTTTTTGTTTTTCTGTCCCCTGGCCATTGAACCTTACTCTTATTCGATGTTAATGTTGATTTATTTTTTATAATTATGTCTTTCATTTTTCTATTCTTTAATATGTAAAGCACTTTGAGCTACTGTTTGTATGAAAATGTGCTATATAAATAAATGTTGTTGTTGTTAAGCATAAGCTTGCCGTTCAGTCATCGAAATTTTTTTTTTGCAGCAACCGAGGGCTAATCCCATAAGAGCCAAAATATAATTCTTTTTAACATTCAAATAATTCTGCAAAGAAGATATATTATGTAATACTTTTAAAGAAAAATAATTTGCAAAATACTCAAAAACCAAAAAGTAAAAACTAAAATATATAAAAAAGTTTTTTTTTTAAGTAAACTGAGTTTATTTACTTTAGTTATAAATGCACTAAAAAGGAAAAACATTTTTTCATTAACCACAATTTTTGTGGTTATATGTGACTAAATAAAATCGTGGGGCGCACATAAATTAATTCATTCAATCAATTAACAAAATAGCTACTTTCATCATAAAATATAAAAAAAAAATAATTCCCCACCATGCTAGACAAGTTTCAAAAATGGTTTGAATCAATTCATTTATGTGCAGTGCTGTAGCCCACCTAAAGGTTGGACGTGTTGTGTGTTCCAAGCTGCTCTTCTGCGCACCTCACTTGTAACGAGTGCTTATTTGAGTTCCTCTTACCTTTCTATCAGCTCAAACCAGTCCCGCCATTCACCTCTGACCTCTGGCATCAACAAGGCATTTTTGTCAGTCAATCAGTCAATCAGTCAGTCAGTCATTATCCAACCTGCTTTATCCTAACACAGGGTCACGGGGGTCTGCTGGAGCCAATCCCAGGTAGCACAGGGTGCAATCGCAGGAACAAACCCCGGGCAGGGCGCCAGCCCACAGCAGGGCACACACACACACCAAGCACACACTAGGGACAATTTAGGACCGCAAATGCACCTAACCTGCATGTCTCTGGACTGTGGGAGGAAACACACGCAGACACGGGGAGAACATGCAAACTCCACGCAGGGAGGACCCAGGAAGCGAATCCAGGTCTCCATACTGTGAGGCAGCAGCGAAGGCATTTTTGCCCACTGGATATTTTCCCTTTTTTCGAACCATCCTCTGTAAACTCTAGAGATGATTACGCATGAAAATCTCAGTACAGTAGATCAGTAGTTTCTGAAATACTCAGACCAGCCTATCTGGCACCAACAAAGGCGCCACATTCACAGTCACTTCAAACCCGTTTTATCAACATTCTGATGCTCAGTTTGAACTTCAGCAGGTCATCATGACAACGTCTCCATGCTGAAATGCACTGAGCTGCTGCCACGTGATTGGCTGATTAGAGATTTGCGTTAACAAACAGGTGTACCTAATAAAGTGGCCGGTGAGTGTAGCATCACATAAGTCACGTCAAGTCACCAGGCTTTATTATCATACCACCTATACACCATATGGCAGCATACAGTGGCATGAAATAACAGGACCACCACGGTGAAATATCTACATAGACACAGGACAAGTGCAAGACAGGTAAAGAACTATACTATACTACCAATAAATAAATAATAGGTAAGTGAATAGGTGGTAATAATTTGAAATAAATGGCAATAAATAAATAATAACAAGAACTAATAATAAAAAACAACAGTAGTAATAAACATAACAAATGTTGAAATGAGTGGAAGGGGCCAGCGCTGAGTTCAGTGTCCGGACCGCCAAGGGGTAGAAGCTGTTGAAGAACCTGGCAGTGCCTTCTGCCAAATGGAAGCGAGACAAAGAGACCACTGAAGGGGGGCAGTGGTCCTTCATAATGTATAGGCTTTGTGGATCCAACGCTTTATAAAGATATCTTTAATGGAGGGTAGGCTGGTCCCAGTAATTGCATACCTCTTTCAGGATATGGAAGATAAAGTCATATACAGTGTGTATGGGGAGAACATTCCAGCACCACAAGGACAACAAGCAGGGCACAGGATTTGAGCCCAGAGAGCTGATAGCTGCTGCTCTACCGCCTGTACTTGTACAACATTTTTACTCCAATTCATGGTACGGATTTCAGAAGATGTTCTGATCCACGTTGACATGATTTCATCACGCAGTTTGTGCAGGTTTGTCATGTAGCACATTCATCTCCTGTTCTACCACATCCCAGAGGTGCTCTATTGGATTCAGAGGCAGGGATTTTGAAGGCCACTGAAGAGCACTGAACTCTTGGTTACGTTCGTGCAACCACTTTGAGATGGCTTTTGCTTTGTGACATAGTGGGTTATCATGCTGGAAGCAGCCATTAGAAGATGTGTAAATTGTGGCCATGAAGGGACACACGTGGTCAGCAATGACACTCACATAAGCCAGGGCATTCAAGCAATAACTGATTGGTTTTAGCAGGCCTCAAAAAAGCAACACTTGATCCATCCCAAGGTAGCAGTTGCAGGCCTGCCTCTCTCCTTTCCTTTCTCTCCAAAGTACTCACACATGTTGTACCAAACCAAATCTCTTCTTTCCTTGTACAGAACAAATTGCTCGATCCCCACCAACTCCAGCTCCAGTACGAATCACTCTACTGACTTGTGGTCTGCACCTAGAACTACCAACATGTCATCTGTCCTGATCCTTCTAGTTTACTCCTAAATATGGCAACAGCTTTAATAGTCCTGCCGCTGCTGTGTCCCAAACATTATGGTGTCCAGAAATGGGGGGACCGTGTAGAAAAAGTGTTGTGTGACCGAAATGTCTGCAAATCCTCTTAAATGAAAGTGTGCGGTGTGCACTTTAATGACAAATCTGAATTGCTTGATTTGAAATTTTAAACTGTGGAGCTAAGGTGGGTCATTTAAAGCAAAAGGGGTCTTTGTCCTGAGGGCACTGTATTTATAACAGTATTTTTTCGTCTAGAATTTGTGAAATAATCGACTGAATGTTATTGGTAAAGCTTGTGGTTAACAGTACAGTATTAGGAGCTGAGGTGGGGGGGCCAGATCTTCACTTTTGCAGGTTTCCTACGCCCCTAAATCCCCACAAATCCCAGGGGATAACTGTACACTGCTCGGCAAAAACAGCACATGTGTCTGTTTAAAATAAAATGTAAGTGGGCAGAAAGTGAAGGGGTCCGAAGACTCGCTGAATCCGCTGTTTGTCAGGTGTTTCTGTTATTTTGCCAAACCCTCCACCCCCCTACTCACGTACAACTTTTGTCAAACCTGTGTATAAAACTGGCAGGCGTCTCTTTTGGAATTTTATCTTCTTTCTCTTTTCGTCACCTTAAATGCCTGCTGAAGCCCCCACTAATTCGACAGATTTACTCTCACCGAGCTCTCGCCTGAACAGTGGGAGGTATGGTCCCTCACCTGTTCACTACTGCACGCTGGATTTGTGTTGAACTCAAGAGAGCAGCTTTCCAGGACTGCATTGTGATGAAGGGATCTGCCATGACCACGACACGCCGACGCACACACCAACACGCGTGTAGCCCCATGAGCAAAGAAAGGCCCACAAAAACCGCACAAAATATATTGGGCTGCAGCAAACGACGGGTTAAGAACAGCAGGCGCAAAGAAATAAACACAATGAAGAGGTGATGGGTTGGCGGCTCTTCATTGTTCCCTGTGGTTAAAAGCCAAGATAACATGGAGGATGGGAATGCAAAGGGTAAAACAAAATGCCTTTTAGTCCAATTCAGAAAAAAATGCAAACAGGCTAAATGATTAGGATACAAGGACAAGATAAGACACACAAGAAAACAAGAAGATGCTTCTCTGCTGAAGCTCCATGAAGACAAAAAGGCTGCCGCATTTGTCAGGATTTGGTGGCAGAAAGCAATTCCCGATGGAATTACCGCCTACATCCACTAGAAGGCAGCACTGCAGGCTAGCCAGACGGCCTCCCTCCAGAACCTTGGATCTCCATAAGAGGGCCATAAAATAATCCGGCTTTAGTGGATCTGGTGAGTTTCAAAATGGCTGGTGTTGCACTGCGCGACTTGAAACAACTTCTGTCACATGTTTACGGGAATCACTGAGTGTCTTTGCTTCCGAGGGCAGGGACGGTCACTCCATCACATGGCTAGGGTGCCATTTATGAAAGCTCATTGGTCGAGAGTTTGGTCTTTGATTCAAACGCACAGCATTGTGGGAACAACATCTTTCCTGTTTACTACAAAGCCCGTTTAATTCTCGATGTCAAACCCACGAGTAGGCAGATCTGCAAATCGCATGGCCCGACTGTACACTCAATAACTCATGACGGCAAAGTGAAGACATCGTTCCAGAAAGGTTTGAAAATTGATTAAAACATGAAAACTGATATCTCTCATGGGCAGTTTGGGCAAAAATTATTAGGAACACCTGTACACCTGCTGAAGGCTTGTACCAGGTTTAGACCATCTCGTGATAAGAGCAATTCCAGACTTACAAAAAGTCAACTAGCCATCTAAGATGGGGCAGCATCCGAAAGAGACGCCGTTCTACTGTACATTCACTTGCGTTTACAGTATGTGTGTTATGCTTATTTTAGTTGTTTTTGAGTCGTTATTTGTCAGATCTGTACGAGTTTACTTTTATTTCAGTTATCATTTCTCGTGTTCTTTATGGGCGGATCCCCAAGAGGCGGGGCCACCTTGACATCATTGCTCCTGAGACCTCCCACTGGACATTTAATCCCAGAGAAAAGGCGCCCACTTGGGCGGAGTTCTCACTGAAGTCTACTTAGAGTTTTGGAAGTGTTGTCTGTCGCTCGGATTTTCTCATTTTCCTGGCTCTTTCTGGATTTGTGTATTGGAACTTTGTTTTCTTTTGGACTGCTTCTGTAGGGCTCTTTTGAACACCTTTTGCTATTCTATTTATGAAAATAAAAACAAATTACATATTCTTAAATATAAAAAAACAATATATTAAACATGTTGACAAAGTCACAAATGAACAGAACGATTTTAACCTTTTCTCATTAATCATGATTCTACGTAATTACGGTTAAGCCCATGTCAGATTCAAAGTGATGTGCAATATTCTGCTTTGCATATTTTAGCACTCAGGACAGAATTTTACTGCCATCTAGTGAATGATATAACATCACGCTAGAAAAGAAAATCATGAATATTTCATGCATTAAGGTAGCTCATCAATATTCATGAGTGGGGTGGAGCCTCCAACTAAATACACAATGGCAAACAACAAGCCACAAAGGCATTTGTAGAACAAACTGAAACTGAAGCACTGCTTGAATCAAACGATAGACATGACAAGGTGAACTGGTCATCTGGCATTGACATGGCACAAGGTAACACAAGCGTGAATGCATAGAAACTAAACAATACACCAAACTAATTAAAAACATAATTATTCAAATAAGCAAAAAAAAACAATATTTTCATAAATCAAACATGAGCAAATAAGACATAAAAAAGGAATCAAATGCAAGTCAGGAGACGAACTCTGGCTGAAATGTAACACAAATGAGCAAACAAAGAATCTTTACAAATTAGGATTTATTTATCACACTTGAAAAATACATTAAAATGCTCAAGGGTGCAAACAAAACAATTTGCCTACCCAAAAATAAACAAAATCCAAGAGCAAAGAAAAAAAACAATCCTTGCAATACTCCAAGTACAACTCAGAGTCATGGCCTAGAAGTCCCAAAGCACATAAGACCCAATAAGCACTTTCCAAAAATATGCCCACTAAAGGGGGTTCTCACCGTCAAACCCCAGCTAGTAATGAGAGCAAGCCCCGAATCTTTATAAAATATAACTTTATTCTCACAAGATGTTCATTAATCACAATGAAGCTCACTGGACCACAAGAAGCAAAAGAATTTCCCAACAACACCAAGGCAGTCCAACAGAAACAAAGTCTCAACTCAGTAATCCAGTCAAACACCAAGCATGAAGGTTCAAAAATCCAAAGATACATCAACAGCACGAGCACAGCAAAAACACAATTAACTTCACAATTGGAGTCCACAACAGACCGCCACAACCTGCCCACCCACCTTATAAAATCGAGGGGGGTCTCCCACAGTCTATTGTGAATGCACTCTGGAGTCAGTTAGTTATTTTGTGTTTATGTTGTGCTTTGTGGGGATGGGGACCACCCACAACATGCATGGGACATAACAAAGGCAGGTTGTACACATATAAAGAATAATGCACATATTCAATATAAAAAGAGTCAAAAAGGAACAAAAGAGACCCAAAACAATGACTCTGAACCCTCAACCCTAGCTGACACTCAGTAATTCGCTACTGCAGCTCTCCCTTTATAGTGAGAAGGAGGAGCCTATAGCATTGGTGTCAGAGTGGCCCCGCCTCTTGAAGCTCCACCCACAAAGCACCTCAAGCGACGGTACAGAAATACAAACGTAACAAATATGAATTCAAAATTGACAACACAACATAAAAGACACAAGAATACAGTCATATTCCACCAGCCACCTGTGTTATTAAACTTTATTACATTTTCAAATTATCTGCGGTATCAGAATGTGCCCTCATGTCCTTCACCCACGTTAACGCTGCACGCCCACACAACCGGAGGACCCTACACAGCCAGTTAGACTACACAGGCGGTCTTATTGGCCCACTGCAGATGACCTTCTACACACCACCCGATGGGGTTCAGACTACTAACCATAAACTCCACAATAAAACATCACAAGCAGCCAGCACGAATGCTGAACGATATGCTGCCATCTACAAAAGCACAATTTTTGTAAGGACGTAAAAATCTGGACGAATGAGGGGAGGGGGACCGTTACGTCCATCAAGATGTTTTTTTTAGTTCATGGTCGAAGATGTCCCGATCGTTTTTAAGAGCTGACCAGGCTCCTCTGCTGGATCATCTAGATTTGACATTCACTGTCTGTCTGCCGAATACCTTCAGCTCTTAGATGAAGAAAGCTAACGAGATAATTAGGCAACTGACATAACACTAGCGCTATAATTCAGTAATTACACCTCAGCAAAATCACAGCAGCAGCCACCCCTGATGGCATCACAGGTACACAAACATATACTTATACAAAATGAGCCCAGACAGGCTAAGTGACCTGACTCGTCACCTTGAGGTCTCCGAAGAGCGGCTCCGGGTGCCAAGACCTACATGTACAAATAAAACCTCAGGAGTGCATTGGAGCTGAAAAAACCTAACATAGAAGTCATTGCGGGCAACAACACAACAAAAAGGCCAAAGCACAAACCAACGAACGTCCCACGAGTGCACTACAATAAAATATAAAAACAATAAAACAACTTTATAAATAATTAATTTAAATTAAAGCAATACAGTACCTGTATTTATGAATAATAGCGTTAAACAGCCTCCCATCCCTCCAGCAGGTAGTGAAGTTTTCACAGCGAACTCCCACATAACCATCGGTGGATTGCTGAGACCACAACAGCAGACGCTCCTTGGCCGTCATGTCCTCCGACTCTCCAGTAACGTGAATGTCAGAAATCTGGAAGACAAAGAGGAAAAAATAAGGAGAGTTTATAAGCCACCTCATATACAAACAAAACTCTCTTTTTAAGAGTATTTGGGGTTTAAAGCCACATAGACGTTAGTGTCTGTAAAAAAGGAGCTCAGCACAGAACTGTTAAGGGGCAGGCTGAACGGCTAGAGAAAGATCAGGAGAGGAAGAGACACGCAGACGACAAAGGGCAAGACACAAAGATGTCAAAGTGCAACAACCAAGGACGTGACCATCTAGTTAAAGGACATCCACACACTTCGAAGTCAATTAGAAGGCGACATGTTAATGAAGTCACGATAAGTGACAATCAAAGCCACAACTCGAGCTAAGCCTGGCCACATCACAGCAACGAACCATAAAAGAAAACAGGAAAAATAAAAAAGGGAACAATATTTCTTTTTGCCTGAACAGAAAATTGATAGCATAACAATAAATACTGTAATACTGTAAAAACAAACAGTAAGCCAAAATATACTGCACAAAAAAATATTTAAAATGGAAAAAATTTATCATGACAATAACAAGAAGCAATATTTTCAAAATGGCTAGTAGATAGATAGACATATGTGAAAGGCACTATATAATAGAAAGAAAGGCACTATATAACAGATAGATAGATAGATAGATAGATAGATAGATAGATAGATAGATAGATAGATAGATAGATAGATAGACAGATAGATATGTAAGGCACTATATAATAGAAAGAAAGAAAGAAAGATAGATAGATAGATAGATAGATAGATAGATAGATAGATAGTTGTGAAAGGCACTATATGATAGATCAAGACAAACTACATGGGTTACGTAACATCATAAAAGAACGTGATCATTTTTGGGTGGGGTATTACTTTATGACTTCATTTCAAGAGGTCTTTGGCTAGGAGAGGTCCCCCAACTCTGTGGCCTGGACCAAACTAGCAGACCCCTAGCAGAGCGGACTTACATAGACAGGCAGGACTCGACACTCTTCAGTCTTTATAAATCTTAAAGAAATGCCAAACTCAGTGATTGTGGCTCGTCTCATTTATGGTTGGGGGGGATTCTTTCGACACATAAACATTGGCTACTGAGGTTGCAGACACCACTAAGACCACTCGCTCCCTCCTTTCCTCCCTCCTTTCTGCCCCTCCTGGTCATGTTTTAAACCTCCTCAGCCAGATGGCTCAATGATTCACACACAAAGGCATGTCGGCTCGGCCGGCCGCTCGGAAACTGTGATGTGTTCACTCACACGTGGTGGGGATTCAAGAACTTTGCACTGAGGCTCCTAACTGAAACTTCAAGAAGCTCAAAGGTTGATTCGTTTTCATTATCACTTTTACTTTCACTGCACTGTGCACAATTACCTTAATGATTTAAACAAAATATATAAATATATAAAACATATCTGAGAGCAGATCAGCCACACTCGGTGGATATTCAACTACATTCCTGTTAACCAGCAGTACAGCATGGCTGAGAGAGTGTCGAGGACCACCACCAACAGTATGGGGGTATCACAAGGCCCTATGCCTTTTTGCTTCAAGATGTACACCAGCCACTGTCTAAGACACTAACCAATAAGCTTGTCGATGGTTAGATTTCTACATGAACATTAAAATTAGTAATTCATTCAACAACTGGTGCATTAATATTTTACTGTTTTAAAATTAAAAATACAAAAAATGAAACAGCTCCCCATTCTAAAGAGGGGCCGAGGGGATCACCCGGGTTATCTGCCTTTCTTTTCTAGTTTCTGCCCTGAGAGATCTGGTGGCAGTGATGACTTTAGGACCCGTGGGAGTCAACTCACCATTCCAGACCTCTGTGGCGGGCTTTGCCAACCATTCATTTCAACTGAAACAAAACCCCCAAGAGGCCAGTCAACCCAGGAAACACCTCATGAAAGGGGTCATGAAGTGTTTATCTTTTAATACTCTGTGGATTCCAAAGGTCTTCAGACCCTTTGACTTTCTGCACGCTTAACTGTGTTGTAGATTTCATTTGAAACATATACATTTGACATCACTTTACACTTAATAACCCAAATAACTTCAGTAAGGTGTGCAAATTATTTTCAAAACCAAAAAATGGAACTCTCTCATTCATAAAAGTTTTCAGACCCTTAATTCTGTACTTTGCAGAAGCCTCTTTGCATGCAGTTCAGCCTCGACTCGTTTGGTGAGTCTCTACAAGCTTTGCACGCCTGGATTTCTTCAGTTTCTCTCATTCTTTGTGGCAGGTCCTCTCAAACTCCATCTGATTAGATGAGAAGTGTCTGTCAAGTGCCATCTTCATTTCTTACCAAACATGTGCAATGGGGGTTTAAGTCTGGGCTTTGGCTACACCACTCGAGGACCCTCGGAGACTTGTGCCAAAGTTGCTCCAGTGCTGTCTTGGCCATATTCCTCGGGTCACTGTGGTGTCACCCCAGTCTAAGGTGGCCTGCATTCTGCAGCAGGTTTCCTTCAAGGACCTCTTCAGATCTGGTTTGCATTCATCCTTCTCTCACTTCTAACCAGTCGTCCTTTCCCTGCACCCCCACCCCCCTTATCATGAGGCTGACACAACCATGCAGCTTTTCAGCTTTCAGTTTTTGACTTTTCATTATTTTGCCAAGATTTCTGCAGGCACGTTTTCACTTTGTCATTATGCGTTATTGAGCGTCGACTGAGGGGCAAAAAATAGGGAACGTATCCATTTCAAATGAAATCAACAATGAAGTGTGCAGAAAATGAAGGAGTCTGAAGACCTTCGGAATCCGCTAAATAAAACAGAATGTTTGTTTTTGTCTGCTATGCAAATCCACACCATTGAGCCCTCAAACAATGCACGGGATTCAGTGCGATTCTACGTACCAGGGAAGCCCATAGGCGATGTTTCGTTCCAAATCTTTCCCCTTTATTTACAGACCGCACCTGCACTTTATCAGCGATGTGCCCCCAGGGGGCATTTATGAGACTTGGCAAAGGTATGTAAAGTTGCTCCGCACGATGGGTTTAGCCATTGAAATGTTGGTTTGGGGCCAACATATTTAGCCCTGGACAATTTATTTAGTAACAACACCTTCTCTCTAATGCATATGCTGTATACTTGTAGCTAGAGATCCATAAATATGCAAACTGTATCACAGACCCTCACTTTTAAACTGTATACATATTGTGCTACCCATCTAAGACAGGTTGAAATGTTAGTTTGCAGTGCACCATCTTTTGAAATGTATTTTGCAATGCATGTAGTAATAAAATGCATTGCATTACTCACTTCAACAGATGGTACATCACAAACATTAGCATTGCTTTTACTAAAACCCCTCCCAAATGGCACATAACAGAGACATATGCATTAAATTTGTCGTTCCAACAAATGGCACGTCACAAACATTGTAGTAATGGAATACATTGCATTTTCAATTCCAACAGATGGTACATCACAAATATTAGCACTGCTTTGATGAACCCAATACCAAATGGCACATAACAGAGACATATGGATTGTATTTGTCATTCCAAAAGACGGAGCATTACAAAAATTAACACTGCTTTTACGAATCTCATGATAAATGGCATATGACAGAGAAATAGCCCTGGACAGACACATAGACACTTGTTCTTTTATAAGGGTGGATATGTTCATTTCTGTCTATCCAGCAGCAACTCTCTGTTGGACATATTCAGCGTTAACGTTTGTGGTGCACCATCTATTGGAATGTATTTTGTAAAATATGTAATAATAAAATGCATTGCATTTTTCATTCCAACAGATGGCACAACACAAACACTATCACTGCTTTTATGAATCCCATACCAAATAGCATATAATAGAAAGATAACCCTGGATGGACACACGGACACAGAAACATGAAATTACATCTCAGTAATCAATGTAGACCTCACCAATAACGTTTGCAGTGCAACAACTATTGGAATGTACTTTGTAATACATGGTTCAATAAAATGAGTTCTTGTTCTTATTCCAACACGTCACATCACAAATATTTGCACTGCTTTTACGAATCCCATATCAAATGGCATATAACAGAGACATTGCATTGCATTTATCATTTAAACAGATGGCACATTACAAACATTTGCATAGCTTTTACAAATCCCATACCAAATAACCTATAACAGAGACATATGCATTGCGTTTGACTTTCCAACAGATGGCACACCATAAATTTTAACATTGCGTTTAGAAATCCCATACCAAATGGCATATAACAGAGACATAGTTACCGGATGGATACACTGATACACAGACATATGTCCTTTTATTAAAGTGGATAGATAGATAGATAGATAGATAGATAGATAGATAGATAGATAGATAGATAGATAGATAGATGAAAGGCACTATATAATAGATAGATAGATAGATAGATAGATAGATAGATAGATAGATAGATAGATAGATAGATAGATAGATAGATAGATAGATAGATAGATAGATAGATAGATAGATATGAAAGGCACTATATAATAGTCTTTCCCGGCATTTTCTGTCTATATTTTTAAACATTCCACCAGAACATCTCTAGGCCTGTCAAATAAATCCTGTGCTGCCTTTGAACTTCAAGTATCGGCCTCAGGTCTTCTACAACTACTGTGCCCTCAGGTCAGAATTCTGTATTTATTAAAGCTGTCAAACCTAACGGATTAACTTAACACCTTAATGGTATGCATGTAACGTATTCATTTATAACATACAGTATTATTGCCGTTATTTATTATTAGAACATATTTATTTCATCGCTCATATTTCTTTCATTTTAAGCTATAGAATACGCTTCAACAAACTGGCAGCTATGAACACTTACTTGCTGATTAATCACACCAGCTCTTGAGGTCTAATTTGCTGGCTTAGGGTTATCTGCCACCACTATTGCTTGGTGATGATGGTGGCGGTATAACAATAAATCACCCGTATTTTGTGCATGTGAGAATGCTGTGACTTGTAAACCTGTTATTATTATTATTTACATTTGCCGTCATTTGTCATGTATTTTTCACTTTGTGTCAAGTCACCGTCGGTCTGTGCTTGCTTGGTCCAAGGTGTGTTTGGTATAATAATGCCAGCTGCTGCCATTCACGTGGGTGTGGTCTGTGACCTCACCGCAGTACTCAGAATCCACACTTTCAGATGGTGAAAAGGAAACCATTCTCTGAATTGCCGTCAGTGTGACTGGTTAAGGATTTTTGTTTTTAAAGAACATTAGGGAAACTTTGACGAGAATGGGTCGTTCTGCCAAAAATGTGAAAAAAGTGCAGGGATCTAAATACTTTCTTGAAGGCACGATGCACTTTACTCATTTAAGATTTATTTTTGCATGCCACTCCAATACATTTCACCCAATAACTCCAAACTGATAAGAAAAATGTCTTCTGTAACAGAGAACATTCTAGAAAACCTGGATTATAATCTACAGTCTCCTCATTGCTGTTCCTAGGAAACAGACAAATGAGGACAGCAGATAAAAAGTAAAGTCCGCTCGCTTTGATTAGGCAGATGTCTGACACTGGCATCCCTGAGTCACTTGTTTGCATCTCAGCAGGACTTTGGCACACCTGCCGCTGGAACTGAAGGAAGTTGAAGAATCTTTAAAGGGTTAAAGTGTGAATAAGGAGGTGGGTAGGAGCCTTACGAGATTTACAGCCAAAGGCTTATCTTTAAGCTTCTTAAAAATTCCAGTGCCAGCCTAATCATGCACATGGCACATTTAAATTGCAGCGAAAGCTCAGGTCAGCTTCATTCTGCTGAAGACAGAGAACGGCTGAGATCTTTACAATAACTGGTTACTAGTTCTTGGAAATGACACACCCAGGCCCTCGCACTGTATGGCTAAGCGTTTATGGACCCCTGACCATCACACCCATATGAGCTTGCTGGACATCCCGCTCCAAAAAACACAGGCATTCATATGGAGATGGCCGTCTACAAGAGCCTCTGTTCAACTTTGAAGGCTTTCCAAAAGACTGTGTTGGGTGTCTGTGGGAATTTGTGAACAATTATTCAGAAAAAAAAAAAAAATATATATATATATATATATATATATATATACTATTTATTTATTTGTGTGTGTGAGGTCAGGTCCTGATGTTGGACGAGAAGGCCTAACTAACAATCAGCATTCCAATTCATCCCAATGGCGTTCCACAGGCCTCTCTTCAGGCCACTTGAACCCCTCCATGTCTTTATGGACCTGGCTTTGTGCACTTCAATAAAATGTCGCCACAAACTCGGAAATAGGCAACTGTCCACTTTGTCTGCTGTAACATTAACAGTATCCTTCACTGAGACCCAGGCGCCAAACCCAAACCCTGCCATTGTCAGTCCCCCTCCAAACTTTATAGTAGGCACTACACAGTCCAGAAGGTGGCATTCTCTTGACATCCACCAAACCCAGATTTGTCCATCAGACTTCTAAGCATGATTTATCACTTGTCATGCATTGACGTCAGTAGGTCACCCTCAGGGCTTCACATAAGGGATTGTAGTACCACCCCTGAACGAGAGGAGGCGCTGGCACTAATCATGTCCTCTCCCATTCCCTGCACAGCACTGAGAAGCCAGTGAAGGCACATGACTCCGCCCCTTCCATTCCTCCTCCTACAAATCGCGGGGGTCGACAGAAGGATGTGTCTCTCTGTCAGCAGAACACACCACAGGACGGAGCTCCTGTGTACCTCACCTTCCAGATCTTGACGCCCATATTTGACTCATATAGCAAAAGAAACACCAGGTGACGTCTAAATGTTGTAGCCCAATGTTAGAATCTAAATAAATACAAATGCAAATTCTGCATGTCAAAAAAGTAAGTACATCCCGTGAAATCTTTTTGTTTAATGTGCACATATTAAGATTTGATCTTCATTTAAATCAGGGGTTCCCAACATGTGGTGCCTGCAGCCGCTGTGGATGTGTGATGGCATTTCAGGGGCTGTGACAAAGTGGAAGGCTGCGGCACAATTCTCCAAAATTGAGCGAGTTGCATCGTCTGTCTTTATTGTGGTGAAAAAAGTGTCTTGTAGAGTGCTGCCATTTGTAGGTCGTATTTAGTGCTCATATTCTGGGTTTGGGGGGGCCCACGCTACTGGGGTGGGTTTGGGGAGGGCCCACGCTACTGGGGTGGGTTTGGGAGGGCCAGCTACTGGGGTGGGTTTGGGAGGGGCCACGCTACTGGGGTGGGTTTGGGGGCCCACGCTACTGGGGTGGGTTTGGGGGCCCACGCTACTGGGGTGGGTTTGGGGGCCCACGCTACTGGGGTGGGTTGGGGGCCCACGCTACTGGGGTGGGTTTGGGGGCCCACGCTACTGGGGTGGGTTTGGGGCCCACGCTACTGGGGTGGGTTGGGGCCCACGCTACTGGGGTGGGGTTAAGGGGGCCCACGCTACTGGGGTGGGGTTGGGAGGGTCCACGCTACTGGGGTGGGAATTTCCCACCCTGGTGGGACTGAGTGGGATAGGATGAGGTAGGAGATTGGGTGGGCCCAAATTAATGGAGTGGGGGACTGGGTGGGCCTGCATTAATAGGGTAGGACCAAACTAGAAATGTGAGGTCCCGCACTAATGGGGTGGGAATTTCCACCCTGGTGATAGCATGGGATGGGAGATTGGTTGGGCCCGCACTAATGGGGCAGGGATTGGGTGGGCCCAAACTAGAATTGTGAGGTTCCTGTACTAATGGAGTGGGAATTTCCCACCCTAGTGGGATTGGGTGGGGTAGGATGGGGGGGGGGGGCGGTTTAGATTGGATGGGCCCACACTAAAGTGGTGAAATTGGCTGGGACCTACACTAATTTGAATTGGCTGGGCCCACACTAGGATTGTGGGGGCCCGCACTATTGGGGTGTGAATCGCCTGCCCTGGTGAGATAGGATGGGGTACGAGATTGGGAGGACCCCTCCCATTGATGCAGAGGGAGACTGGCTGGGCTCACACTAACCGGGTGGGATGGAGTGGACCGGTATTGTATGGGATGGAGGCTAAGCTCAGCCAGCACTAAGGTGGATTGGGTGGGCTGTTTCCCAATCCCCACACTATAAGGCAAGTCATTCATATAAATGAGAGATCCTTGTATCTCCTCTTCAACCTCATAACCTCACAGAAATCCCTATTCAAATATAAAAATACATCATTCTGATTTTTTTTTCCCATGTAATGCCAGCTCTTAACCAGCATCCCCTGCCACTTCTGCAAGCTTTTCATGGGTCAAATGACCTCCTGTCCCCTGTGTGGCCCCACCTTGTGAGTTACACTAGTGTAATAATTGAATGCAGGCAGAGTGGCACAATCATTAAGGCATTAGCTTTCAAACCCTGAAGTTGTGAATTCAAATCCCACTACTGACACCACATCATGTGACCCTGAGCACGTCACTTCACCTGCCTGTGCTCCAATTGAAAAGCAAAATGTGACTAAACGTCGTATGCCACCCTAGATAAAGGCATCAGCCACACAAGTAAATCTAAATACAACTTCACTGCCTCCCACAATCCAAGCCATCCAGAGCTGGGGCTGGTGGGCCCAGTATGAGCCGTCGTAAAGCACATTGGGCAGATGACACAATACAGGGCCATCTCACTGACACACCACAAGACATCTTTGACAGGCGAGCGCCCTTTGAGCAGTAAGCACGTGTCGCTGATTTCTAAATGTGACGACACAAAGCCACACTCGGGTATCCCGTCTCGTGTTTCAAGTGCAAATGGCCAACCACACTGAAGACACAAAGGGGGAATAAAAATAAAAAAAACCAACACATCTAGCTGATTACCTGGTCTTCTAGAGAAGATGAGCATGCAGGACGATGCGCCTCATTATGACATTTTTGACATAGTGCACCACCGGAAGCGGGAACACTGCAGCAGCTGTGAGGTGTCTCCTTGCCAAGCTCCACTTTGAGCACCCGGCTCGGCTCAGTGCCCATGAGAGAGGCAGTCTTCTCCCTGTTACATTCATTCTGAGGTGAGGAGGAACCCTCCAAGGTGTCGTCCAAGTTGGCCGCCATCGTGCTCCGTAGCCCAAACGTTTTGGTGTTTCGCAATTCTTCCTCCTCTGCTATGTTCAGGTTGGCCAGTTCTTCCCCCTGTGTAAAAGCATTGACCCCTTTATCTCCCCACTCTGTGACATCCTCATCAGTGCCACCTGCTGCATCTTCCACCAGATCAGCCCGAATTTCCCTGTCCCGTTCATTCGAGTCTGGCTTTTTCTCACCATCCGCTTCTTCGTCTTCTCCGTCCCACTGACCATCCTCCCCTGCCGTTTCCAAGCGCTGGTCTCCCACAGAAGTGGCTACTGGCACCCTTTTTTTCCTCCGGCGGAAATATCTTCTGCTTCTGGAATATTTGCCGTGACTTATAGGGGCTTTGGCAGGGTCCTTGTAATATTCCTCCTTTGTACTCCGGACGCAGCCGCACACGTTCCCCATGACTCCCGAGAAGCCAGTCGACCAGGCGTGTTTCACTTTCCCGGCCTGTCAAAAGCCTGACTTCCCCGCCTACCTTACTTAACTTTTTCCAGACTTCTTCTTATTCTTCTTCTTCTTCTTCTTCTTCTTCTTCTTCTCAGGAAGCAGCCATCTTGAGCTGGTGAGGGGGAGGGTGTTCATGTGGGAGTCAAGGGGGCTACGGTCACGCAGGAAGCTGTGGCATTCAGGCTGTGTCTGATTAGGCAGGCAAACAAACCGCAACACTCATCCAAGCTTGCGTGGCACGGTGTGAAGCGGCAGTGGCGCTGCCCCTCAAAACGTCCCTGGAGTTTTCAGTTTTTACAGCTTCTAGGACAGCACGCTTGTCCCTGCCCCCTAGAGAGAGGCCACTGGAATTTTCAATAACCTTTGAAACTTTCAAGCAAGCAAGCAAGCCTGGTGACAAGCAAATCCAAAACAAACAGAAGGCAGACGAAGCTCAGCCGCCTTCCCCAGATGCCCCCCTTTAAAAGGGGACCTCGGCCGGCGCTGCTCCAGCTCTTTCTCCCATCGTTTTCTCTTTCGGACTGCCGGACAGTTCGCCCTTCAATAGGACGTATCAGGCTGGCCCGTTTCTCTCTGGTCACAAGGGGTGGGGGTTTAAAAATAACAAGAGTGGCTGCAGC
This sequence comes from Polypterus senegalus, assembly GCF_016835505.1. Taxonomy (NCBI): domain Eukaryota; kingdom Metazoa; phylum Chordata; class Cladistia; order Polypteriformes; family Polypteridae; genus Polypterus; species Polypterus senegalus. Next base: position 8,915,991 of record NC_053169.1, read on the forward strand.
ATGCGCTATACAACACAAATTTCCGGCTTCGGGCCCGCAGGCAATGCAATGCCCCTTACGAGATGGGCAGGAATAAAACGAGACAGCTGAGTGCAGTCGGCCCCCCCGGCCGGTGAGCTTTCATGAAAATGGCACAGGCATCAGCGTCAGCATCAGCCGCATTAGAGAGAAAAATTGGAAAAAAAAAGCGCCTTTATTGTGAATGGTCACTCACGTTGTTCATTCTATTGAGACTACAGAGCAAATACATCTCGAGGAACAATAGACGCCCTGCGGATGGTTTAGTCTGGCACAAGAGCAAGTAAAGGTTGAGAATGCCAACAGCCTGGAAAACGACGACTCTGACCCTTCGGCCGGACCCTCACATCATCTCATCTCATTCTCAGACTCACGTCTTCAAGTCATTCTGAGTCCGCTGGGGCTGGAGCCTATCCTGGCAACATGGGCACAAGGCAGGATACACCCCAGTTCTGTTTGACAAGGCAGTCCAGAGTAAGGGCATGATTGAGAATACTGACAGATGGATTTAAATTTCAGGCCAGGCATGGGACTCATGAAGCAGCAGCTCTCGCCATTAAACTGCTATCTGTCTGTCAATCGTTCCCATAATGGTGTAATCCAGTTCTGAGTCATTTGGGGGAAAAGCCTACCCTGGCCACACTGGGCACAAGGCATTAAACAGCCCTGAGCGGGATGCCAGTGCACTACAGTCTCATTTACTGTGACGTTTAGAAATGCAGACGCAATTGCTAAACAGCCGTAGACCTCTGCTTGCTCTGAACTGCACTACAGAAAGTATGGTTCAGCTTTTCTTCATTTCACTTTGTCACCATCATGCCTTACAGTACGCTGAAGTGTGTTTGCTTTCTAAGCCCACAGAAATACGCAGCAACAATCCGGAAACAGGCACAAATTCCTAAACAAACCAATGACAATGTAAAAGTGCAAAAAAATACATAAAAAATCAAACTGAGAACAATAACAGAAATGTCACATATGACAATGTATGTATCAGGCCCCCAAACACACATTTTGAGAGATCAGTTCCTGACCACATTGACCACCAGTGTCAATGCATTTGGGACTAAATCATAGAGACAGACAGAGAGAGACCACATACAGGACAAGTGGGCAAGCAGAAGTAGAAGCGCTAACCACAAGGCACAGCCTTCTCCTCTGCTGTTGTCCAACATGCACTCTCAGACTTCTTCTACTGTTTGTTAATCACAGAACAAGCAGTGGGGTCAGTGACTATTCTGACCCCTTTTACTTTCATACCAGTGTGCTGAATGACCTTAATGAATTAAAAAGAAAAATTACAAACATACTGTATCTGTTTGTCCCCCTGCAAAGGGTTGGCAATCTGTCCAGGGTTTGTTACTACCTTGCACCCTGTGCTAGCTGGGATAGGCTCCAGAACCCCCTGTCTGCAACCCTGGTCTGGATTAAGCAGGTTAGAAAACAACATGACATATCCTTTTGTAGATTAGCCATTCTTAGGAGATATTCTGTTGGATTGGCAAACACAATGCAAACACATGTCTCTGTTACATGCCATTTGAAATGGGATTTATAAAAGTCATGTAATTTTTGTGATGCTACATCTGTAGGAATGGCAAATGTGATGCATATGTCTCTGTTATGTGCCACTTAGTGTGAGATTCGTAACTGCAGTGTTAATATTTGTAATGTACCATCTGTTGGAATGACAAATGCAATGCTTTCTCTAATAAAATATGACGGCCATCTTTTGAAATGACAAATACAAGACATATGTTTCTATTATGTGCCATTTGGAATGGGATTTGTAAGTGCAGTGTAAAAATCTGTAATGTACCATCTGTTGGAATGACAAATGCAATGCATAGGTCTCCATTATATCCCATTTGGTAGGGCATTCATAAAAGGAGTGTTAATGCTTAAAGCATTATATAAATGTAAAGTATTATTATTAATATTATTATTATTATTACTATTATTATTAGTATTATGGAAAAGGATGCTAAGGATAGAGCTGCCAGGCAAGAGGAAAAGAGGAAGGCCTAAGAGAAGGTTTATGGATGGGGTGATAGAGGACATGCAGGTGATGGGGATTGCGTGTGATGCACCATCTGTTGGAATGACAAATGCAATGCAAATGTATCTGTATAAGCTATTAGGTATAAGAATCATAAAAGCAATGTTAATGTTTGTGCTGCAACATTTGTTGGAATGACAAATGCAATGCATATGTCCATTATATGCCATTTCGTATAGGATTCGTAACTGCATTTTTAATCTTTGTAATGCACCATCTGTTAGAATGACAAATGCAATGCATTTTATTAATACAAATGTGACATACAATCTTTTCAAATGACAAACACAATTCAAATGTCTCTCTTATATTCTATTTGGTATGGGATTTGTAGCTGCAGTGTTAATATATGTGATGCAAGATCTGTTGGAATGACAAATGCAGAGTGTTTTATTAATAAAATGTTTTTGATGTATCATCTTTTGGAGTGACAGAGACCCAGCAACCAGACACACATACAGAAACATATCTTTTTATTGAGGTGGATGACTGAATTTGTCAGTCAAAATGGATAAATCTACAGTCAATCATTTATAATGACAAAGTGAAAACATGTTTTCAGAAAGATTTGCAAATAAAATATATTAAAATATCATGGCTTGGTCTTTGTCCTGACATGCAGTGTGAATTGTGGGACCTTCTACTGTATTTACGGGAACATGTGAACCATACCAAACAATGTCCAATCAATCCACTGCAATCAAGTTCTCAATCAACATCTCAAAAAGAATGACAGCAAAGAGAAGGCACCCGGGAACCATTTGGAGTGCCATAGCAAAGGCTCTAAATACTTTTAGGACTGAGAGAGTCCAGTTTGTGATTTTTAGCATCCTTTTTACTTTGTCATTATGTGTTTTTGCCCCCATCTTCATTGTTTCTCCTCATGACATGTCCACCCCACTTTAACCTACTTTCCTAGGCTTTCTTAAGATATCTTCTCCCACTTTTGTTGTACCCCTGATGGTCTCATTTCTAATTCTGTTCTTTTTTGTGTCAACCTTCTGATTTCTGTCATGTCTCAGCTCCACACATCATTGCTGGTCTTGCACTTTCTTATAGGCCTCTCCTTTAACCTTCACCTTAATTCTTCGATCGCACATCTCTCCTGAAACCTTCACCCAGCTGTTCCATCCACACTGCACTCTGTGGGTTATCTCTGCATCTAATTCTCCATCTTGGGCCACCACTGATCTTTGATATTTAAACTATTTAAGCTCCATTACTCCTTTCAGTAGCTCTCCCTGCAGGCTAACTTCTAATTCCTGGTCATCATCAAACTTCATATATTCGATTTATCTTTCCTCCTCCATTCCCCTAACGTCCTCCTCCTCTCTAGTGACACACAACCCAATTTCACAAAGCCTGCACCAACAGATTGGTCTCTTCTCCCACAACTCAGCACATCCATGACTAGTTCAAAGAGCCAAGAACTTCAAGATAGATAGATAGATAGATAGATAGATACTTTATTAATCCCAAGGGGAAATTCATAGATCTTCTCCAACTGAAACTTTGTCTGTTACCTGTACCCGACTCCTCACTCTTTCATACACATCCTCACACACTTTTCTGGTTCTCCTATCCATCTCATGTACCTTCAGACTTCTTGACGTGACACTTTATCATAAGGTCAGGACAAAATTGCCTGCAGGTATTTATGTGTCTGTCCACATTCTGCAGAGCTCAACGTGACAACATCTCCACGCTGCACTCATTGAGTGTAAAACAAAGGTGCCCACTGGCAGTTTGCTACGTTCCGTTCATCTCCCCCATTACTGCAATCTCTTGTTCAGAGCTAACTGGGCTTCTACTGGGACGTTCCCAGCACAGAAGTGTGGCAGTTCAGTGATGTGACATGGGAGCCCTTCACCGCCTTGAGCATCAGCTGACGGGAGTCACCCATTTCTTTTCTACTGAATCTCGGCTTTCCGTTTGTGCAAACAAAGCAGGGGCGGAGGGCGTGCGAGGCGTGACGAGGCTCCGGTAGAACAGTGGAGCTCGCAGATAAAACGGTAAATGGCAAGAGCAGCAAAGCACAGCTGCCTTTGTCAGAAATCCCCAGGAGCACCGCATGCGAGAAACCCACATTCCCACAGAAAACAGCACCTCGGGCGTAAGGGCGTACAAAGACGACTTCAACAATGAGGCGCTGCCATGATTGCTCCCGCTGCAAAGCCACTGGGCGCATTGTTTCCTGGGCGAGGCTTTGGACTGGTAAGCTTTGCTCGAATTCTGAGGCGGTTTCCAAGGGTTTTGTTTTGCCACCTTTCCCTTTGTGGTCTCTGCACATCAAAACGCCTCGAGGTGGATCTCCGTAATCAGATCTTGCACAACAGAAATGGAACTGTTTACATCTGGCATTGAGGGCTTTGTCCAAATGAGGGATCTGAGGATCAGACTTGTCAACGTGAGGCCAATCAGCAACACGTTGCCAGCTTATAAACACATAACATCTCCAGAGATAAAATTCCAACCCCGGTGTCGGGGGTCTTCCACGAGTTAAAATGATACTAGTTCATTCTGGGAGTCTCACACATGTGTGCATGGGAGACAAATTCAGGCCTCGTCTAATGGTAATTACACGGGTTGAGTCTGAAAGGATGATTGACGGAGAGACCATCGATGATGTCACTTCCGAGTTCCGGCCTCCTAAACAAGCCTCCTCAACCTTTCATCTCTGAAAACTGGGATCAGTGGTTATTTCCAATAGCTGCGGACCGCCAGAGCTCCACTCCATTGAAGAGGCTGTCACATTATATTACATGTCAGTGATAACGCCTCCTTACACTGTGGTTAACATTAGGGTTGGGGGCGGAGTTCTCTGGCTCACGTCAAGTAAACCACGTGACCAAAACCTGCAATCCAACTGGCTGTCCAGCAGAGCTATGGAGGTCTGCAACTGGACCCATCTCGTTATCTGACCCGCGTCTGAAGACAATGTCTCTGCGTTTCTGGCACGTTCTATTTTCAGTTATATGGGGAATCCCCTTTTAGGTGACCCCACACTTTATAATCTCATGGGTGTGGGTTGATTTGTTTCAAACCTAGTTTCGTTAAACTTGACTTGCTTGTATGGAATGTTATTTGATTTTAATAAAATCATAAAAATGTTTAAAAAAATTAAAAAATGATATTTTCTGCCGGGATCTCAGTGAAGACCAGTCTGATCAGTTTTCCTCGGTGTTTAGGATTACTACCACCTCATTGCTAAGTTTATCCTTCTTACCGCCCCTGGGTGAGTGCAGTGGACTGTGTAGTGTAGCAATTGGTCTAGAGATCAGATGGAATAACAAAGTATTGAAGAACACCAAACATCCTGTTTACTTAGGCATCACTCTGGACAGGACACTCTCTCTTAAAGAACATATTTTTAAACTCAAAATGAAGATATCCAGCAGGAATAATCTCCTTAGAAAACTAGCAAACACATCCAGGGGAGCAGACCCTAAGACCCTGCGATCAATGGCCATTGGCACTCTGTTATTCTACTGCAGAGTACTGTGCACCAGTGTGGGCCTATCAACCCATGCCAACAAGGTTGACCCTGAGCTGAATAGCGCCTGCCGAATCATCACCGGTACACCGCGAACAAAGTGACTTTATACAGGCTGGCTCTCCATATATGACGAGAAAGTAGTTCAAGAGTAGAAAGTTTCAAGCAACTGATGGACCCACTTCAACATCACCTTCTCGTTGGAGCTTTGCCACAGTGGAACCCCTTAATCCAAAGCAGTCCACAAAACCTAGGCTCGAGAGGTGGCAAAAGACTGACTGTAGCCCTCCCAATGAAGCTCTTCCTACACCTCAAGAACATCTACCCAATGGAACATCCCTCTGTAGGAAAGACTGGGTCACACTTAACCAAGCTAGGTCAAAGGTGGGCAAAACTAGGGACAGCCTATTTAGATGGGGCCTCACAACAAACGTGAATGTCCCTGTGGTGAGCCCACCCAAACAATGGACCACATTCTCCATAAATGTTCCTGAGGCCCTTACATGTACCGATGAAGATCTTAAGGATGCTAATGACGCCGCTCTTACCCGGATTACGGCAGTGGCGTGATAAGATAGGATTATGATTGCTAAGTTTTTATTGTTGCTAGGAAACACTCAGATCTTCAGTCCTCCAAGAAAGGAGGCTCATGCACTTTTTACGAAACACAGCGACTCAGGGTGCTACCACCTTCTGCATGCCCTCATGGCAGGCAGGACTTGAGAAGGACCCAAAGCCAAATGATGTTGCAGTGGTCGCCCACACTTTCAGTTCCTTGGATCTGTATGACCTTCTTTTGCGATCCTAAGTAGCTCCTCTGAAACCTCCAAAATACTCCTTGTGTGTTGACATTCATCCCTGTGTTGTTAACGTTCTTGACTTCCATATCCAGGAAAGCCGAGAGTGATGGTGTGAGGAACCCTATCAGAATTGGGTGACGTTAAGAGTGATGGCCAGCAGGAGTCAGTGCTGGGGTTGCTGCTATTTTAAATATAGAGCAATTATTTGGACAAGAATATAAATAACAAGCTGGTGCAGTTTGCAGATGATACCAAGCTGGGTAGACTGGCAGATAACCGAGAATCTGTTGATTCATCACAGAGGGACTTGGGCAGATTTGTGGCAGCAGATGCCATTTAATGTCAGTAAATATAAAGAATTACAGGTAGGAAGTAAAAATTGGGATTTGAATACACAATGGGCAGTCAGAAAATCAAAAGTACGTCTTATGAGAAGGACTTAAGGGTCACACATTCAACTGCCAGACAGTGTTCAGAGCCATTAAGAAGGCTAACAGAATGTCAGGTTATATAGTGCCTATATAGTCTATGGGAGGTTCTGCTGAATAACACACTGGTGAAGCCTCATCTGGAGTCCTGTGTGCAGTTTTGGTGTCTGATCTATAAAAAAGACATAGTAGCACTAGAAGACGTCCAGAGAGAGAAGCAACTAGGCTGATTACAGGGCTAGAGGGGATGAGTGATGAAGAAAGATTAAAAGAGATGAGCCTTAAGGAGATGAAGAGCAGACCTGACTGAAGTGTGCAAAATGATGAAGGGACTTAGTCCAGTGGTGACTTTAAAATAAGATGATCAAGAACATGGGGCCACAGTTGAAAATTTGTTAAGGGGAAATTTCACACAAACATTAGGAAGTTTTCCTTCACCTAGAGAACCACAGACAAGTGGAATAACTGACCAAGTAGTGTGATGGACAAGAGGATTTTAGGGACCCTCAAAACTTGACTTGATGTCATTTTAGAAGACTTATTTGGAGAGCACTGGCGAGCTTTGGGCTGAATGGCCTGATCTCGTCCAGACTGTCCTAATGTCCTACATGAAATGCCTTCTATTATGCTCGTGATTGTTACAGCTCTGGATACCACGCACGTCTTGTAAATATCTTGTTCTCGCACTTTGATGTTTGTCATTCTTCGATACATTGTGTATGTCACACTTGATGCTAAGCAGATGGCGCTGCTCTTCTTCATGTTCTGCAGTGTCTACCGTGGCTGAACGGCTCCACATTGAAACTGACCTCTCGCTTTAGTATGTGAGGCAGTGTCCCGCCGTCTCATAATTTCTCGTTCATCATCGGTGAAACAGCTCCCCCTTTTGGCTCAAAGTCGAGCTGCGGTCACGGATCATATTTGTTTTTCCAGGCATACATAGTCAAAGTTTGTGACCTGCGCAATGTGCCTCACTGTCAGCAGATGTCCTGCGAGTCATGGTAAGTACCACGCATGGCTGTTTATTTACTGTTAGCCTTTGGCATGTCGACGCTTGCCATGAGATGGACCCCAAGCCTAATTTCATGGCCGAGGTAAGCCACTCGTTCAATACATATCACGCCATTTACTGTATATTAATTAGTACAGAAATCCATCCATCCATCCATTATCCAACCCGCTATATCCTAACTATAGGGTCATGGGGGTCTGCTGGAGCCAATCCCAGCCAACACATGGCGCAAGGCAGGAAACAAACCCTGGGCAGGGCACTAGTACTGAAATGTTTGTTTAAAAAAAAGCACTGAATCACATTGCACCAACCCCTTGCTGACTGTGTGTGTCCTCATTTGCCCGGCTCATCCTCGAGTACGTCATCAACAGTTACAGGTTCAAGAAAAAAATAAACAACAACATTAACAAAGAAACAGAGGAGAAATTCAAGCCAGGGACAGAGATCTGGTCAGACGGTGCCAACTAGGCCCAGTGCAGCAGCCATTGTTTATTTACTGCTTTGTTTTTCTCAGACTTCAGCATTAACCCCCTCAGCACCCCCATCCCAACCAGCCATAATCAGCATTCCCTCGTGTTTCTTCCTTTCCTAACAAAAGCTTCCATTCTGCATACAGTATTTAGGGCTCATGACGTCTTTCTGTTTCAGGTCACGATGAGCAGTGGTGATCTCTGCTGGAAGCCCTCATTGCTTTGATCTTTTGCAGACCCTCTCCGACTGCGAGAGCAGAGAAAAAGGCTGGTGGCCCTCGAGGCTTGGATTTCAGTATATGAAGAGATGCAAGTGTGCGGAGATGCTGCCTCACTGCTCCTCCTATTGTAAGGACAATGTCCTCAGTGCTGTATCACATGCAGCGTGGGGGTCAGCAGATGCTTTGGCTTGGAGTTGACTAACTGGACGGGAACTATAAATAAATGGTAAGTGTTACTGGGCTGCCAGCTCATAATATCACAGTTGGCAAGAAAATAACTGACATTTACGGGAAAGCTATTATTAAAAGTGTTTGCAGCTTACAAGATGACTGCAGCGCTGCAGAGCAAACATGGGCTATAAAGAATGGACAGATAGCTTTATTGTGAAAGGTGCAGTTATAGAGTTCCTCTAAAATGGAAAGAGAACAGATTCGGAGGCTCAGTCGAGGTATGTCATAACCCGCCGAGACAAGAGGCGATGCTACAACTAACGCTGTCATCTCCTTCTTTCCCCGCAGTGCTGAGAATCCAATCAATGAAGGCCCCTTCTGGTCCAGTTGCCATAACAATCCCCCACCAGCCCCGCTCACGGTCATCCCAGAAGAAGGTGGCTCAAGCAACCTCCTTGTCCCACATACGGAACTCATGCCTTTTGGTTTTTTTTTTGTCAAACACAGACAATAAAAGGGACGACCCAAAATTTCCTCTCTGTTTCCAGACCTGTCACTCCCACACTGGGACGTAGACTTTATTGTTCATCTAATGGTGGAGGTTCATGTTTAGAAACATACATATTGAATAGCCTAACCTGTTTATATGCATTTAAAGTGTTAATGTCTACGTCTACTTTAAGATTTATTAAAAGTCGAGTCCAGGGCTACAAATGGCTTCCATTCCTGTGGACAGTCAACACAACCAGCTTAACACATCCACGTCACCGCCACGAGAATCCATTAGGGAATGTGTTAGTGTTCAGAGTACAGTGGGCCACATGTATTTCGGTTTTAAAATTTCAGCTTTGGTATCAACACCAGCTGTCAGACCTCAGTACCTTCACCAAAATGGTTCTGAAGCAAATCTGCATCGCTACAAATACACACATCAGTACCAGTCACGGAGGAACTATAGAAGAAAGGGTAGAGCAGACTCTTTCTTCAAAGGAGACTGTGCTCCTTTAAGGTGGGAAGTGACATCCTTCACATCCATCCATCCAACAATATATCCTAACTACAGGGTCACGGGGGTCTGCTGAAGCCAATCCCCAGCCAACACAGGGCGCAAGGCAGGAAACAAACCCAGGGCAGGGCACCAGCCCACCGCAGATCCTTCAGATCTCTACAGTCAATGTGGTGTGCTGGGCTGGTAACAACACCTCAGGTGAGGCCCACCGAAATGACAAGATAATCAAAAGGATACACTCTGGCCATTCTGGAAGTCGGAGAGGAGGGCAGAATTATAATAAAATTGAGTGCCATTATGAACAATTCTGCACATCGTCTCTGTGACACACCAGCACTGAGGACTTTCTGCCAATGCAATATTCAGTACAAGTGTGTGAGGAACAGCAATATACCTCTATAGCACCTCACACCGACTGGGACTGCCAGGTCAGAAGTTTTTTCTTTTTAAATTTTCTTTCTTTGTAGTCATTCAGATGTGTGTTCAAACTGTGCGTGTGTGTGTGGGGGGGGTGTATTTACTTATCTTCCTATTTATGTTTTTATTTATTTAAACAGCTTCTTCTGTGCTAGGGTATTGTATCTGTTTAGAGGGGACTGGGCAGTCTAATGGTCTGGAATCCCTACAGATTTTCATTTTTTCTCCAGCCGTCTGGAGTTTTTTTTTGTTTTTTCTGTCCACCCTGGCCATTGGACCTTACTCTTATTCTATGTTAATTAATGCTGACTTACAGTATTTTATTTTCTTACAGCCTTTTATTTTTCTATTCTTCATTATGTAAAGAACTTTGAGCTACTTTTTGTATGAAAATGTGCTATATAAATAAATGTTGTTGTTGTATCATGTTAGCCATTATGGATGTGGTGAGAAGTTAAGCAAAATGATTACATCTTGCCTGAAGAAGGGGCCTGAGATTCCTCAAAAACTTGAATATTGTAATCTTCATAGTTAGCCAATAAGAGGTGTATACCAGCACTTAACCCGGCTCAGACAGACACAAGAGGCACACTTACACAAGTTTACGATTTTTATTTTCAGTTCTCTTTTTTACAGTCCTTTGCACTTCACACACTGTACACCAATCACCACAAATAACTCACAGTCCTTTCTCTTCTCTTTATTGTCGCCTCTACTTCACTCCTCACAAGCTCCATTCTTTTCCATCTGACACCTGCTCCCCGAATGGAGTAAGGCGGCCCCTTTTATAATTCACCTGGATGTGCTCCAGGTGCTCCCTGATGACCTTCCTGCAGCACTTTCTGGTGTGGCGGAAGTGCTACATGGGTACCCAAAAGCACTCCGGGTATACCTGGTTCCTGGTCCGGCAGCACTTCCTGGTGTGGCAAAAGTGCTGCATACCATGGATTCTGAGCCATCCAGGTGCCCCCTAGCGGTGGCCACGGGTCCCCACAAGGTTGAGCTTCCAAGTTCTGTTCCCGTGGCACCAACACCCAGGGTGGCTGCCTTCTCATGTTCCAAAGGAAGTATTGCTCCTCTCCTTGTCCTTCTATCCTCCAGACACCCCAACTGGGCATGAGCCCCAGCCATCCACCACACTATCTATCTATCTATCTATCTATCTATCTATCTATCTATCTATCTATCTATCTATCTATCATATAGTGCCTTTTCTATCTATCTATCTATCTATCTATCTAATAGTGCCTTTCATCTATCTGTCTATCTATCTATCTATCTATCTATCTATCTATCTATCTATCTATCTGTTATACTGTATAGTGCTGGTCATGTATATCTATGTATCTATCAGTGTATTTCTGCATGGATCGTCAACAAGAAAGGCATCACTCCCATAATATTTGCAGTTACACTGAAGACCCACCCCTCTGCCTTGTTCATTGGTCAACACTCCCTGTCTTCAGATGTCTTTTTGTTCCCAGAATTAATATTGAGACTGATGGGAAGATGATTTGCTACCGTTGAAAAAATTAAGGAAAAAAAATGCAGGAGACTATAGTAAAAGAAATGTCTCCAGGAATGGGAGAAGCACTGAGACAAGGATAGGGAGAGTATTTTGAGGGTGACTAAAATGGAATTGCTATTAAGTTTTATAGTAAAGGGTTTTTTTTTACCAATTTTGCAAATTTTTGAGTGCCTCCCCATCATATAAATACACTAAATGCAAGTTACTTTTCTTACATGTGAAATCTGTAAAACTCCCCAATCACACGCTAGTCACTAACTATAGAAAATGTTTCATTTCTGTACGTGTTAATGTCATCATTCCTTCATTTCTCTATTCCAATTTAAAATGGAGCAATGGATGCAAGTGCCCGTGTCTATTATGTGTCGAGTAGACATCTGGAAGGCTTTAGGGAGTCGTCATGGAAGAAGTTTGGAAAGCACGGCTGTAGACTTTGTGTTCGATTTGGCAGGCGAGGCGCGCTATAAAGCACGTTAAGCTTGCAGCCTAATCCAATGTACCGACTCCCTCAGCTCTCGGCAGCACTTTATCTGTGCTGGTTTACAGATTGCTTTAACGTGCTTAAATGTAATCTTGAGAAAATCCAGATGTGGCGCACTGTAGCCTGTAAATGGAATAAATCTTTTACAACTACTAGTAAATAAGCATTAAAGACAGAAACCAGCTTAAAGCCATTTGTTAATCCCATTATTTAGGCCCAAACTCTCCGGAGCAGGGCCGCAATGAATCACATGAGCAGAACCCAACCCTGGCTGGTGTGATGTTACGTGAACTACAAATCCCATGAGCCCTTGGAGGAGCAGGGAAGCTGGATAGGCAGACATCAGTGTTATACATTATTCTACTAAAACTTGAAACTCGAGTCGTAATTTACGATGTCCAACTTGGACAAAGGAAAGAAAATGCGCCCCAAACTCGGAATTCCAATTTGCAAACACGGGCCTGGTCTCTCGGGTTTCAGTGTCCAAATTCAGACTACGATGGAAATTCAAAATGGCGGCATACACCATAAACATTTAAATACAGCAACACTTTATAGTTTTAATTTGTTGATTTGAAGAATTTCCTTTAATGAATCTCGTCAATCCACAATCCTGAATATTGAGAAGGTAAACGTTAACGTTACCAGAACAAACAGTAACACACGATGTTAGCCTGATGCACACTACTGCTCGCACATTGCCCTCAAAGGTTACTTTATGTATTAAAACATTTTTGAACCTTTCTTACTCATCAGTTCCTTCTTTGATCTCAACTATACAACTATTGACTTAATGTAAGCTCCTGAAATACCAGCTTTCAGGGGGACATCCAGGTTTAGTTTCCCACTTGGGGGACGAGAATGCGTGGAGATCGTAAACGACTGTCACACATGTTCGCATAGGGGTGAGCCAAAGGGATGAAGCAACTGCAAATCTCCTGCTGCTCCAGGGTGTGGCACTGTGTCTTATTTCCTCCCCCTCTTCCTCTCTCTGCAGACGGTTTGATTGACAGCTACGACACCAATGACCGTCCACCTGGACCCGCCTCATCATATCAGAGGGGTCCAAAACCAGAAGCGCTGTCATCTTCTGGCAGTTCAGTGTGGAACTCGTCTCTATTAAGATGACTCTGGAATATTGGTGTGTGTGTGTTTATTGATTTTTGCTGCCTCCAAATATATGGGGTGGCTGTCATGGCACCCCTATTCTGTTTATTGCTGTCATCCCTTTCTGTTATACGATGCAACTGCAACTTCTGACTTCCCAGATCTGTTGTATGATGAGAACAGCACAAGTCAGTGATGTGATTTAATAAAGCTGACTGATATAAAGACACCAGAATATCACCGGGTTCACTCCGCAGACAAGACACTCACGTCCGACCAAATCAGCATGTTGTGTCACTGCAATAAAATGTTGGTGGGAAGTCGGCATTAGTCAGTATGGAATCAGCCATAAAACGTTAATGTGAGGTGATAAGAATTCTATCTATCTATCTATCTATTGTGGCGGACGGCCAGGGCCCTTGTCTGGCTGGAATGCATCCAAGCTGGGAGAACCAGGGGAGCAAGCATGGCCACAGTGTTATCTCCCCCGGAACGCTAGATGGCAGCCCCCCTGGGTTGCAGTGATGCCTAGGACTCCTGCAGGGCTCCGTGGGAGTTGAAGTTTGGCGCAGCCCTGTTGGGATACGTGGGCGCCACCAGGGGGTGCTGCAGCAACTGCTGAGCCCTCATGGACAGTTCTTCTGCCACAACCAGAAGTGCTGATTGGAAGTAGGTCATCAAACACCTGGAGCACTTCTGGGTGCCTTATATAAGGGGCCAGCAGACATTACTTGGGAAGCCAGAGTCGGGAGGAGGGAGAGAAAGCTTGCCAAGGAGGAGTGGAGGAGTAAAGAGAGAGAAGAAAAGAGGAAGAATAATTTGTGTGGTATTGTGCCTAATTGAACTGTACTTGGGACTGTTTGAATTGTGGGAACGGGGAAGGCATTGCCCACAAGGGGGAAAAAGAAAATAAAACCAGTGTGCGTCTGTCCTTCTACGTCAGTCAGTGTCAGATTGGGTGGCTGGTACGCCCCTACCAGTGCCACACTATCTGTTTATCTATCTATCTATCTATCTATTGTGTAGTGCCTTACATCCATCCATTCATCTATCATAGAGCACTTTTCACTCTATCTATCTATCTATCTATCTATCTATCTATCTATCTATCTATCTATCTATCTATCTATCTATCTATCTATCTATCTATTGATTATATAGTGCCTTTCATCTATCTATCTATCTATTATATAGTGCCTTTCACATCTATCTACCTATCTACTTATTAAAAGAACAAGTGTCTGTGTATCTGTGTGTCCATCCAGTTGCAATGACTCTGTTAAGTGCCACTTGGTATGAGATTCATAAAACCAGTGCAAATGTTTGTGATGCACCATCTTTTGGAATGACAAATGCAATGCTTATTATTACCCCATGCATTTCAAATTACATTCCAATAAATGCTACACTGCAAACTTTAACACTGATATCTTACAGTAGATATCAACCCGTCTTAGACGGGTAACACAGCTATCCACATAATGAAAGGATAAGTGTCTCTGTGTTTGTGTATCTAACCGGGGCTATCTCTCTGCTATGTACCATTTGCTTTGGGATTTGTAAAAGCAGGGTTTGTGGTGTGCCATCTGTTGCTATCTATCTATCTATCTATCTATCTATCTATCTATCTATCTATCTATCTATCTATCTATCTATCTATCTATCTATCTATCTATCTATCTATCTATCTATCTATCTATCTATCTATCTGCAGTATTTACATTCAGAGGTGGAGAGTGTAAAGAGTGAAGCAGACATGGCTATTCCCTGAGGTGCTCCAGCGTTGCTCACATGTGTATCAGACACATGGTCCCTGTGTTTATTGATTAACAGCTCTAGATGTCAAAAGCATTAAACCAAAGCTGAAGTTCTGAACTCTGGTCTCATATTCATCTTTGGATCTCAAACCCACTGTTGATGTTTGTGATGTGCCATCTGTTAGAATGGCACATATCAAAAGGAAACAAGCCGGCCTTGCTGTTCCAATAACTGCAGAGGGGTCTGTAAATTCCCTCAATCACAGAAGATGAGCGCACTGCTCCGCCAACACAAATGGCTCCAGACAAGACCTTGATCTCTGATGCCAATCATCAGAGGCATTTTGTCAAAAGCCTAACAAGAAGGGAAGCTTATTAACTTTTGGAAGTAATGAGAAACAGTGAAAAAAAAAATGTCAGGCCAGTGCCTGGATTCCAAGTAAAATGACTGAAGGCCCCTTCTCCCTCAAAGTGAAAATTCAAGAAGGAACAGGTCCATACCCAGTAGCACTAATGCCAAACTCCTTGCGTGAGGCTGACAGCGGCAGGTGTAGGCACATATTATAAATCTCCCAAGCTAGCTGTCAATATATTTTATTACCCCAAGCACAGTTAAACATGTTTCTAAATAAATTTGTAATTTTTTACTAGAAAGTATTCGGTGCTGCATCTCAAACATTCTTCTTTTGCTGATAAACGGCACTGAGGCTGAGCTGCCAAGTCAAGTGGCTAATAGGCGTACACTCAATCAAAACTACTGGAAGCTCCACTTTCTCCTGTGTTCCCTAAAATAATCTGCCTTGTGGGCAGGACAGATCATTCAAAGCAGCCATTGGGCATTGAGTGCAATTTTCTTTATTTTTTTAAATAAATAAATAAACGGCACATTCCGGGTTTGGCTGAACGTCAGCTAACTATGTGCACTATGTGTCTGTCTTTATCACACAAAAATAGCAGAGATTGTTATCTGCACAGCATCCTAAATTAAATCTCCGCCGACACGGTGCCGTCATCGTGATGGACAAGAATTATTCCTTCTGAGAAAAAACCCTGCTATTCACTTTAATCTCCTGGAGAGCTCCCTCTACAGGCCGCTCTGGTTATACATGATAAAATTCACAATGGCAGAGACTGAGTGCTGAGGCTTTTATCCTGTTAGATTCAAATTCTACATAAAA
Organism: Polypterus senegalus; assembly: GCF_016835505.1. Classification (NCBI taxonomy): domain Eukaryota; kingdom Metazoa; phylum Chordata; class Cladistia; order Polypteriformes; family Polypteridae; genus Polypterus; species Polypterus senegalus. The sequence goes on from NC_053169.1 coordinate 8,932,140, forward strand.
ATAAATAAATAAATAGTATGGTCTTCTTCTTCTTCTGGCATCTTATTGTATTGTTGTGATTCATGGTGTATTAATTGTTTTTGTACGTACACTCACTACTGTTTCTGTGTGTTTATAGTTTTTTTAACCCATAGAGAATTTACTCTATTTACATGAGACCCCTCATGGACCCCGTGATCATCAGAGGTGACTGTGCAGAGGGTACAGACCTATAAATACCTGGGAGTGCAGCTGGATGACAAACTGGACTGGACTGCCAATACTGGCTCTGTGCAAGAGAGGACAGAGCTGACTATACTTCCTTAGAAGGCTGGTGTCCTTCAACATCTGCAATAAGATGCTGCAGATGTTCAATCAGACAGTTGTGGCGAGCGCCCTCTTCTAGGCGGTGGTGTGCTGTAGATGCAGCATAAAGAAGAGGGACACCTCACACCTGGACAAACTGGTGAGGAAGGAAGACTATTGTAGGCACAGAGCTGGACAGTTTGACATCCGTGGCAGAGCGACTTGCGCTGGGCAGACTCCTGTCAATCATGGAGAATCCACTGAACAGGATCATCTCCAGACAGAGGAGCAGCTTCAGTGACAGACTGCTGTCACCATCCTGCTCCACTGACAGACTGAGGAGACCCCACACTATGCGACTCTTCAATTCCACCCGGGGGGGTAAACGTTAACATTATACTAAGTTATTGTCTGTTATAACTGAATTGTTATCACTCTTTAATTTAATATTGTTTATTTTTATCAGTATGCTGCTGCTGGAGTATGGGATTTTCCTCTTGGGATTAATAAAGTATCTCTTATTGGGTGAGTTTACATATTATGTGCACAGCACCCAATGAAAAATCCCATGTCCATCTGTCTCCCGGTCTGTCAGTCCACAATATTTCTACCTGTCCAACCGTCCTTCCAGTCATCACCCTGTTTGTCATCCCATCTTTCTGACTGTCCATCCATCCATCCACCCATCTGTTTGCCTATCCATCTATCTGCATGTCCACCTGTCACTCTGCCCATCCATCTGTCCATCCATCTGCCTCTCTTGTTTGTCTGTGTCTTCTTTATAGATTGGACACCAAAACTGCACCCAGGACTCCAGATGAGGCCTCACCAGTACGTTATAAAGGTTGAGCAGAACCTCCTGTGACTTGTACTCCACACATCAAGGCGCTATATAACCTGACATTCTGTTAGCCTTCCTAATGGCTTCTGAACACTGTCTGGTAGTTGAAAGCATCGAGTCCACTACGGCTCCTAAGTCCTTCCAACAAGTTGAACGTTCGATTTTCCGACCTGCTATTGTTTATTCAAACCTCACATTTTTATGTCCTACATGTAATTCTTTACATTTACTGACATTAAATTTCATCTGCCCAAGCCTACTGCTGTCCAAGTCCTTCTGTGATGATTCAACGGATTCTCAATTATCTGCTAATCCACCTATGTTGGTATCATCTGCAAACTTCACCAGTTTGTTCCTTATATTCCTATCTAAATCATTTTTATATATTAAAAAAGCATCTGGCCCAGCACTGACCTCTACTGGCCACCACTCTTAACATCACCCAATTCTGATGAGGTTCCTTGCACCATCACCCTCTGCTATCTGTGTTTGTGCCAATTCTGCACCCATCTACACTCCACACCCTGAACTGCCACTTCCTTTAGCTTGATGCCCCCCTCTCATGTGGCGTCTTATTAAATCCTTTCTGAAAGACCAGATAAATAATCTCATAAGCTCCACTTTGGTCGCATCCTTTTCTTGCCTCCCCAGCATGTTAGTAGAATACGACCTCCTTGTCTGAACCCAAGCTGACTTCTCAGTAAAACTCCTGTTCCTGCCACGTGCTGCTCAGTCCTATCCTTAATAATTTACTTGTGGTAGGATGGGAATAAAAATGGACGTCACACCGTGAGGCGGATGGGCTACAACAGTTGAAGACCATGTCAGGATCCACTCCTGTCAGCCAGGGACAGAAAGCTGAGGCTGCAGTGGGCACAGACTCACCAAGACTGGACAAAGTGTTGTCTGGTCTGATGGATCTCAATTTCTGCTGGGGCACACAGATGGTTGGCACCAACAGCCTGAATACAGGTACCAAATATGCCTTGGGTCAAGAGTCCAAGCTGCTGCTGGTGGTGGTGGTGGTGTGATGGTGTGCAGAGACTTTTCTTGGCATATTTTCGGCTTCTGTTAATACCAATCTGTCACCCGTTAAATGCCATGGCCTATGTTTTGTTCCTGGCCATGTGCAGCTCTTGATGCCCACATGTTCTAATGGCTACTTCCAGCATGATAACACACTGCGTCACATAACAACGAGTTCAGTGTTCTTCAGTGGACTTCCCGGTCACCAGATCTGAATGCAGTACAACATTTATGAGATGTGGCAGAGCGGGAGATTCACAGCTTGAATGTGCAGCTGACAAATCTGCAGAGATTGTGTGAGTACAATCAGACAGACCAGAATCTCAGAGGAATATTTCCACCATCTTGTTTAATCAACACCATAAGAGGCTTAGGTTGAGACCAAAAAAGGGGGCCCTACCCAGTGTTAGTACAGCAGTCCAAAGACGTTAGGCAGGCAGTGTGCTGTACTGGTGAAGGCTTTGGGCTTTAAGACCCTGTGGTTGTGGGTTCAGATCTCACTACTGACACCACTGTGTGACTGTGAGCAGGTCCCTTCACCTGCCTGTGCTCCAACTGGAGAAATAAAAAGAAACGTAACCCACTGTACTTTAGATGTGGTGTGTCACCTCGGATAAAGGTGCCCGTCAAGTAGTACTCATTTTCTGAGTGACTGTATAATTTAATAAAAGGCTATAAAAGAAACTGAGAAAAAGTTCTAAAACAATCCAAGCATAAAACAACGCTTTCTCTCACATTCAAGCTTAGAATGAAGTGTTAGGTGAGCCCCAGTCTGAGACAGCAGAGGGCAACAGAGCAGCGCTTTCATTCAAGTCCGAACCGCAGCTGATCTGGAAAAGATTAGCAGAGCGACTCCTAACAGGAAGTTGAGTGCCATTATATTTAAAGCAGCGGTTAATATCTCAGCATAATGATGGTATAATCTTTCATGAACTGTCAATCATATGACACACAAACATACAATTTTGGCAGATCACTGCTGCAGTGTGGTTTAGAAGAGACAGAAATACATTTGAAATTCAAATATTTCAAAGATCATTCTTCATGGCTGACTCATTATCTTGTAACAAATGCAATGTGTATGTCTCTGTTATGTGCCATTTGGTATACGATTTGTAAAAGCACTCTTGATGTTTGTGATGTGCCATCTGTTAGAATGACAAATGCATTACACATGTCTCTGTTATATGCCATTTAGTATAGGATTCATAAAAGCAAGCTGTGTTAATGTTTTTGATGCGATGCACCATCTGTTGGAATGAAAAATGTAACAGATATGTCTGTTATATGGCATTTGGTATGGGATTCGTAAAAGCAGTGCTAATGATTATGATGTACCATTTGCCGGAATGACATATGCAATGCATTTTATTAATATAATTTTGTGTTATGTGCCATCTGTTGGAATGACAAATACAGTGTATATGTTATATGCCATTTGGAATGGGATTCGTAAAAAAACATTGTTAATGTTTGTGATGCATCATCTGTTAGAATGACATATATAACCCATATGTCTCTGTTATATGTCATTTGGTGTTGGATTCATAAAAGCAGTGTTAATGTTTATGTTGTGATGCACCGTCTGTTGGAATGACAAATGTAATGTAATATATCTGTTTTATATGCCATTTTGTACTGGATTTGTAAAAGTAGTGTTAAAATATATGATACACCATTTGCTGGAATGACAAATGAAATGCATTTTATCCGTACAAATATTTTTTATGTGCCATCTGTTGGAATGCCAGAGACCTAGCAATTAGACAGACTCACAAATAATTATCTTTGTATTAATGTGGACTAGCTGTGCTGCAAGTCTGAGAATGGTTGAAATCTAAGTAATCAAAGTACAGAGGAGGGTTAACATTTGCAGTGAAGCATCCATTGGAATACACTTTGTAATGCACTGTCAAACATCTGTGCCTGGATGTCCGCTGACAAGTTCAACCAAGATAGGCAATACCAATGCAGAGTGACAGAGGGCACTGTCGCATTTGGTATCCTCTTCTTTCTCCAGTCTATACAAGATGCACAGAGTGGGCACGCACTACTGGCCATGATGTCACTAACAAGTCCTGCCTCTCCTGGTTGCTCCGCTATAAAAAGCAACGAGCCAATAAGGTGTCAGCTTCATCCCAGACTGGAGCAGATCAATAGGAAGATCAATTGCTCCGTGTCTTTTGAGTTCTACGGTATTCCTATTTATTTTATAACGACTCATTTTTGTAGGACCCTTGGTTTGATTAAACAGGGTTACTGAGTTAGTACCCCAATGTTTTCCCTAGCTCCCAGCTGCCTCCTAATGTGTGTGATGCGCCATCTGTTAGAATGACAAATGCAATGCATAAGACTCTGTTATATGCCATTTAGAAAGGGAATTGTAAAAGCAGTGCTTGCGATGTGATGTGCCATCTGTTGGAATAACAAATGCAGTTTATTTTACTACTACAAATGTTTCTGATGTGCCATCTGTTGGAACGATGAGACACAGCAACCAGACAGACAAACAGATAAAGACAAACATACACTTTTATTAAGGTGAACGATACTGAAAAATTAGATATGCTGCTGAAAAAATCCTTGGTAACCCTATGGATTTCAATGCAGGGATGGTTCTGGTTCATTGGAAAATCACACGTATGCGTTTGGGCTGTGGGGTAACGTTTTTATGATCCTAATTTAAAGCATTTTTTTTTGTTACAAATTACGGGTGATTATTATAATTAAATCGCTTTGACTAGGATGGTAAGAATGCAAATAAAGAAGATTTATAATGATCATGGCTGGCCACGTCCACTCATTAGTTTACTTTTTACTTTTACTCATTTAGCAGACACCTTTATCCAAGCTGACTTACAACATCTGAGATATAATTGGTTAAAATTGGTTTTGTTTATTCCAATTGGAGCACAGGCAGGCAAAGTGACTTCCTCGTGGTCACACAGTATCGGTCACTGAGGGGGCAATTACTTTTTCACATAATGCTGTTTCTTTGTTGGTTAACTTTATTCACTAGATGCATGATGAAGTTTTGCCCTTTAGCTAATATTAGACTCTAGGTGATGACCTGAAAACTTTCAGTGGAAAATATTTTTAATATTAGAGGAAATCAGAAAGGGACAATTCATTTTTTATTGCACTGCAACTAAATGTGAAAAGAAACAGCCACAAGAAGACCGCCACTGGAATCTGTGACCCCGAATGAGAGTTTATGAAACTGTTCTAAACCTGTTTAAGGTTGTTTTCGCTGGCTTTAATCTGAACAAATATTGATTAAGAGCAGCACAGTCCACGTCCACAGACAAGACCCTGCAAGCTGTTGTAAGCAGGAATGTAACGGATTATTTGAACAAAAACAGGGTCACATTTATCTGATTACTTTCAAAATATTTTTCATGGAGGTGTAAGAACCACAGTCAGCAAAACATGTGGAATATTTGCGGAACCACCATGCGACATTTACTGAAATGAAGGTGAAAGTCTGCCAACCACAGCCAGCTGTAAAGCCAAAAAAACACACACCCGGCCACCGGGCAGATGTCATAAAACAGTAGAAAACATCACATCTACTCCAATAAACTGTCCATGCAAACTTTACTTCTAGACCAGTTGAACCAGTTCAGGACTGTGGGTGACAGGCATCACTGAGTACAACCTGTTGGTAAGACTGACCCAAAATGTCAAAACGATGGGCACACCGCCAATCAAAGGCAGGAGATGACTACTCACCAAGATACAGCAAATATTAAATCAATAAAATAAAATAAAAATCAATCATACAGAGTGATAATGGGAATGAGAAGAGATCAAGTCATCAAGTCAGATTCATATTTATATAAACCAATAGGAGCAAAAGTCACCAATATTACCAATCTCAGCGTACAATTGAACAACGCTGCTGACAATGTGTGATTAAAATACATTAAACATAAAACAGAGTGGTGACAAATAAAATTTAACTATCAATTATATAGCTCCTTTCATGTCTATCTATCATATAGTGTCTTCCATATTCTATCTGTCTATCTATCTATCTATCTATTATCTAGTGCCTTACATATCTATCTATCTATCTATCATATAGTGCTTTTCACTCTAGCTATCTATTATATAGTGCCTTTCCTACCTACCTACCTATCTTATTATATTGCACCTTTCACATCTATCTGATATCTGTCATATAGTGCCTTTCGCATATATCTATCTGTCCATCTATAGACACAGATTAATATTTATCTATCTATTTATATCTATTATAGTTTATTTCCTATATATCTGTCTATCTGTTTTAAAGTGCCTTTTACTCTATCTATCTATCTATCTATCTATCTAGAACCTTTAACTCTATCTATCCATCTATTGTTTATATAGTGAATTCAAATCTATCTTTCTGTCAATTTATTTTTATGGGTAATATCTTTATATAATAATAGAAGGTAGCAGTGTGAACAAATAACAGTTTTATCAGTCAAGCTTAGTTGTGTTGACTATTTAACTGACTTTAATAATTGACATCATTTTGTTGATTTAATCAGGGGCATCAATGATCCTGTAGTTAGAATATAGTAGGTTGGATAATGGATGGATGGATGGGTGATTAGGGGCAGTTGCTGTCAATCTACTTATTATATAGTGATTTTCGTATCTATCTATTTGTCTATTATATGGTGCCTTTCAAAACTATCTGTTATATAGAGTTTTTCATATCTATCTATCTATAATATAGTGCCTTTCACTCTATTTATCTATCTATCTATAAATATAGTGCCTCTCAAGTCTGTCTAGCTATCTATATTTAGATAGGCTTACTTTTCTGCTGGTGTGAAGACGCCATGTTTTAACTGAAGCTCGCCCACAGTCTGATCCTTTAGAAGAGACCTCAACAGGCCCACAAAGAACACAAAAAAGCTTTCAGTGTATGTGCTGAAGGCAAATTAAGAATAAACTTGTCACTATCACAGGAAACAGCTTACATGTCCTGCAGACCATCCAAAGACCACAGCAACAGACCAACTATAATTTGCAGACAACTAATAAAAATGACAGTTTTACTTATACTTTTCTAGAATACATTTGCAGTAAAGCTAACCTTTTTTATAAGGACAGCCACAGTTCCTTAACTGGCAACCACTAGAAACACTCGACCTCTGACAAGGCTCCACTCCTATCTTATTCTCCTTAAAATGTTGGTCCGCCACAACAACAGAACAGGTAAACAGCAGACAGGCAAGACGCATTTTGAAGCGGTAGGAGGAGCAGCGATAAGGACAGCCATGAGCCTACCTGAAAGTGCAGGATGATGGTCCATATCAAGCCTAGCGTCAGCTTTGGGTTCCCATCTGTTATGTCATCATTTCTGATGTTTACAAGCTTTACCTGTAGTCAGTATAAAAGAATAGCATTAGAAGTGTAAAATAAGGAGAAATTTAATAAACACTAGAACAAGCATCCCGAGGCATCAGGCTAGACAGAGTTGTTGTTCCAATTAGCTGTTAGGGTTTCCACCTCGTCTATATTGTTCTGGATTTTGTTTTTCTTGTTTAAATTCTAACCTCACTGTGAGGAAATAAGTATGTAAATCAACGTTTTAGCTATCGACTAGGTGTGCTACCCATCTAAGACAGGTTGATATTTAAGTAATCATCATAGACGTTGGCATTAACACTTGCAGTGCACCATGCAATACACATGTCTCTGTTATATGCCATTTGGTCCTGCATATGATTTGAAAAAACAAGTGTTAATTTTAGTAATGTGCCATCAGTTGGAATAAAAAATGCAATGCATATACAGTACAGGCCAAAAGTTTGGACACACCTCCTCATTCAATGTGTTTTCTTTATTTTCATGACCATTTACAGCACTCCATCACTTCTCCTTCTTGGTCAGATAGCCCTTACACAGCCTGGAGGTGTGTTTGGGGTCATTGTACTGTTGAAAAATAAATGATCGTCCAACTAACCTGACTTCTGCACAACACAACTGCTGGTCCAAACCCCATTGATAAAGCAAGAAATTCCACTAAATAACCCTGATAAGGCACACCTGTGAAGTGAAAACCATTTCAGGTGACTACCTGTTGAAGCTCATCGAGAGAATGCCAAGAGTGTGCAAAGCAGTAATCAGAGCAAAGGGGGGCTATTGTGAAGAAACTAGAATATAAAACATGTTTTCAGTTATTTCACCTTTTTTGTTAAGTACATAACTCCACATGTGTTCATTCATAGTTTTGATGCCTTCAGTCATGAAAATAAAGAAAACACATTGAATGAGGAGGTGTGTCCAAACTTTTGGCCTGTACTGTATATCCCTGTTAAATGCCATTTGATAAGGAATTCGCAAAATCACTGTTAGTTGTACATGAGAGCAGTAGAGAAAGTCATTCCAGTATCTACTCCACCAGAACGCAGTGGTGACTATGAAATGAAGATTACATAAAAACAGAAATTAGCTTAGCCATCTGCTGACATCTAACATATTCAACCTCAGGTCCCTATAAAAATGATGTTCCCAAATACATTGTGAACATGAAAAGCATGAAGTCAACAGCACAGAAAACCGACAAAGTGATGAAGCTGTGATGTCTACTCCATGCCATATCACTATACTATGGTGTTCTACTATACTAATACTATAAAATTTTATACTATTATATACTATGCTACACTACACAACAGTATTATGATACAGTATATTATTCTGTGTTACATTATGCTATAAAATGCCCAATATTGTAGTATCCTATAATTATGCTATGTCACATTAAACCCTGCTATGTTATACTATGCTATACAATGCTATGCTAGGCACACTATATCATGCTATGGTACACCATACTATACTATGATACATATATTATGCTATGGCATACTGTACTACGCTATACGCTACTCCAGTATATATATATATATATATATATATATATATATATATGATAATTTGTCCTATGCTATATGATGCTATAAAATGCTCTGCAATCACATACTATGCTATGCTATGGTATATACGTAATATGTTATCCTACACTGTACTATGTTATAAAAAGATTCTGTTATCCTATATTATAGGTATACATTATGCTATGTTGTACTATACTCTGCTATATTTTATGTTATCCTATGCTATACTACGCTATAAAATGCTATGTTATCATATACAATAGTCATACTATATTATGGTATGTCATTGTATACTCTGCTATGTTATGATACTATATGTTATCATATGGTATACATTGCTATTATAATAACAGTAATAATTCTTTTAATTTACATAGTGCTTTTTCTCTCTACTCAAAGTGCTCCATGCAGGGAGGACCTGGGACTCACACTATACTACACTACACAATGCTGTTTTATCCCATACAATTTAATATACGTACTATGCCAAGTGTCCAACCCATGTGCCCAGAGGGAGTCTTCACAGCTCAGTACTGATGCACAATACCACTCCGGTGCACAAGGTGGCACTGTCAGTAACACCTTTTGTCCATTTACCTATCGATACAAGGACATCTCTAGACAGATGACGGATGTCACTTCTGCCTCCGGTCCGGAAATCTCACCTATTCCACCACGTTGAAAGCCACAATTCATCACTGAACCCACATCTGTGAGCGACAGCAGTGCTTTAACTCAAGATGTCGAGCACTGGAGATCTTTTGTTGTTTCATTTTTCTTTTTTGGCTCAACTGGCCAGTTATTAAGTAAGGTTTATCACAAAGAGTCTGAAAACCTTCATCTTCTTATTGTCTCATTTTTCATGTTATACTATACTATGTTATGATATATTATGCTATATGTGTAACTCTGCTCTGTTCTATACTATGCCATACAATGCTGCCTTACTTATACTGCACACCGCTAACACAATGCATGAATTGATGGAAATGTAGAATGGTGAGGGCCGTAACTAATGAATTGACAATTCAGTGTATGACACTAGCGCTGCTGCCTCGCAGTTAGGAGACCTGGGTTCGCTTCCTGGGTCCTCTCTGCATGGAGTTTGCATGTTCTCCCCGTGTCTGTGTGGGTTTCCTCCCACAGTCCAAAGACATGCAAGTTAAGTGCATTGGCGATTCTAAATTGTCCCTAGTGTGTGCTTGGTGTGTGGGTGTGTGTGTGTGCCCTGCCCAGGGTTTGTTTCCTGCCTTGCGCCCTGTGATGGCTGGGATTGGCTCCAGCAGTCCCCCGTGACCCTGTAGTTA